>NW_015776310.1:0-920 GCF_001515625.1 Sinocyclocheilus rhinocerous | reverse complement strand
GGTCTTACTTTAATAGATTAATATTCATGTTTATGTTACTGATATACCAGCTGGTAAACCACACCTCCCTTTGTTTAATCCTCTGTTACTGTCCTATTTTCATTATGCTTAGCTTATCAATTAAACGTCACAGGATTATATAAAACACTCATTTTGTCTAAAAACATAAATATTTCAAAGACTATTCAACCTCTGTTATGAGCAGCACTGTAGGATGCAGCTAACTAGCTCGTTACACTCAATAAGCTAAGAGCTGTGTGTGGACCATTGACGGAATACAAGCATTAAAATCACTCGTTTCTTCAAATACAGATATAATTTTCTGCGTTAGGATTATGAATCTTACCTGCCATATATATTCTTCAGACCTTTTCTGGCACATTTGAGTATATTTAGTGCAGAAAAGTAAAAGCTAAATGATGCTACACACGATGAATGCAGCCGGTGTAAGTAAAAATGTCAACAAAGGTAAAGGCTAAATTCAAAATAAAAGTTCTTAGTTTAACGCATGGTAAAACGATATAGTTACATAGTTTTTTGGATTCAAAGCTTTTCATTTTTTATCTAATTATTATAGATGGTGATTTGAAAATTAACACGATAAAACGTTAATACGAGCAACCATTCGTGCCGAATTTAAATCCATATTTTTATACAATAAATTTCTAATGGCTGGCTTCACATTGTTGGACTCGACCATTATTTACAAAGGAGGGGTCGTATTTTTTCTCTTCATACATTTTTATATAAAACGCATCTTATGGCGTGCTTGAAATTACCGGTGTTCAAATACGTGTAGAACAAAGTATTCATTTAATCAATTTAATTATTATTTTATTATTACTTAGAGCAATTACGACAAACCATCAATTTCAGTACTCCCTATGATAAACGTGATTTAAGACTTCCAAAGCAAACAT
>NW_015776309.1:0-920 GCF_001515625.1 Sinocyclocheilus rhinocerous | reverse complement strand
CAGTAAGCTGGTGTTAATTTGTATTTGTCTTTTTCACTTTAGACATGAGCCCACTGAAAGAGGAGAGTCAAGAAATGAATAAAGCAGAAGAGAAAGATCGGTGTGAGAAACTTGATTTCATGACTGCAGAACAATCCACTGAAACGACTTCCTCAGGAAACAGAGCTCAACCATGTCCTTACATATGTGGTCAGTGTGGAAAGAGTTTCGGAACTAAAGTAAAAATTTATCAGCACATGAGAATTCACTCTAAAAAGATTATATGTCAGCACTGCAAAAAGAGTTTCACAGACAGGCAACAGCTCAAGGATCATGTCAAAATTCACATGGGAAAAAAGCCTTTCATATGCCATATCTGTGGAAAGAGTTGCTCAAAAGAAGGACGCCTCAAGGATCACTTGAGAGTTCACACCGGAGATAAGCCTTTCGCCTGCCCTCAGTGTGGAAAGAGATTTGCTCAAAAACCAAACATTAAAGTCCACATGAGAACTCACACTGGAGAGAAGCCTTTCACTTGCACTCAGTGTGGTAAGAGTTATACATGTAAAGAAACACTTACCGACCACATGAAAATTCACTCCGGAGAGAGGCCTTTCACCTGCCAACAGTGTGGAAAGAGTTTTACTAAAAAACAAAACATGAAAATCCACATGAGACTTCACACTGGAGAGAGACCTTACAACTGTCTTTGGTGTGAGGAGAGTTTCATCTATCGAAGAGACCTGAAAGATCATTTGCGAACTCATTCTCGAAAGGAATTCCTGTGATCCTCCGTGTAGAAAGAGGGTTACAAGATAAAGAGGTTTCAGAAATAACCTGCATATTCACTGTGGAGGAGGGCGTCTAATTTTATAAAAAATCATTTTAAAATCATCACACTTAAAGGGTTAGTTCACCCAAAAATAAAAATTAGGCTGCGT
>NW_015776308.1:0-920 GCF_001515625.1 Sinocyclocheilus rhinocerous | reverse complement strand
TGGTTTTTCAGTGGATGTGTGACGTTAGTTCTCAGAACCACAACAATGACTAGATCTGTTGTTTTATATCGTGCTCGAAAAGTGTGATTCTTTAATAAATGCCACTTGAATATGTTGATGTGTGTGGGTTCAGGTATGTTTTGGGGCCACTCATTCCTCTTCAGCCGAGCTACAGTTGTTGTTGTTTTGTCTGAATCACACGTGACTTTGTAGAACGTTCCCTCGTGAGAAACTTGGCACGTGTTTGTGTTCTAAACATGAAGTGTTACGCATCGAACCCCTAGCAAAGTTGCTCGGTTGAGCGAGAGCTGAAGATAAACAGCATTTCCTCCTCCATGTTTGTCCACGGCTCCCCCCATCGGACTCGCTGTAAAGTGCTCGATTATTTTTGCGAACCGCCCCGTTCACTCATTTGAGGAGAGACGCCGCTGACTTTCTTCTTCACGCTCGCTTCTTGATGGACATTTTCAAACTTGACAGGTAACGCAACGCGCTCTCGCCGCGTTTTCCTCCGCCGTACGTGACGCTTCCGAGCAATAACGGGGGTTTCTTCGCTCGCTGCTAACGGAAATTTTTGGTACGTCATTAATATGGCGCCAAAAGAGTTATAAGTGTGAGCTTGTTGTTGCTTTAGCTTGAGAGATGGCTCGCCTCAGCCGGTCTTGTTTACGCAGGCGACAAATATACAGAATATGGAACGCCATACCGGACATAAACGAAATTTAAACGCGTGTCGCAATGGATTGTCACGCTAGCGCGCTTCACTTCGCAGGATTCTGAGGAAACGCTTTTCCTCCAAAACAATTTTGGGGATGGCGAACCGATAACCGTTGCCGTAATAAGTGTAACGTATTTGCGATTTCGCGAAGTCGACGGATAACGGCGTCGGATGGGCGCTGCTGTGGATTCAATCCGCCGAC
>NW_015776307.1:0-917 GCF_001515625.1 Sinocyclocheilus rhinocerous | reverse complement strand
GTTTTTAAATGTGTTCCTGTAAATGGAATGCATTTCATTTATGCTGTACAAAGACTATTAGAAATAGGTTTTAGGATATAATTAGATCCTCATATTTTTCTAATTACCTCTGTTCATTGTCTTGTCTCAACAATATGTTTCCTTTCAATGTCTGCATGCGGGTCAGACAGCCCAGATTTTTTTTTTTGTCGTTTGTTGGAGCAGATATTGAAGCAGGTTATGTATTCTGTTTATTAAACTCAATCTTGAGGTCTGGCGCTTGATTTTATTGACAGATAGAGACTTTAAGTTGATGAGTTCTCAGCCGGTAGTTTTAAGTATCCGAATCTGGTCTTTCCCCGAAGGCGTCTACTGGGAAAATAAATTATCTGTTTATTTATTCAGTTTAATAGTGGCATTATTCTGTCAGTGGCTGTGGAAACAGGGTGTGTAGCTCAGGGACCCCATGCTGGCAATGGAAATGAGTCTAGCTTTTTTCCCAGGGTTATTCATGTGCTTTACCCACTGATCTACACATTCATATACACACGCAGATATACACACATGAGCTGCATGCCGATCGTTATCGGATTTCAGGTAAAAGAAGCAAGCATATCGGAATGATGCAGGGATAGAGAGAGGAAGGAGAAAGAAGTATAGTATATGAAGAGACATATAATGAAGATGAAAATGTTATATGTGAGGGTGAAATCACATTTACATTCTGCTATTTATGTATGCATTATTGTGCAAAATATGTTTTTCTTCATCTTTAAGCCTGCGTTTATTTGATAAAAAAATACAGTAAAGTATTGTGAAATATGACAATTTAAAATAATAAATTAAAAATTTTAAATATTTTAAAATGTAATTTATTCTTGCAGATGGCAAAGCTTGAATTTTCAGCAGCCATTACTCCAGTCTTCAGTGTCACATGA
>NW_015776306.1:0-916 GCF_001515625.1 Sinocyclocheilus rhinocerous | reverse complement strand
GTTTTCAGTGTCACATGATCCTTCAGAAATCATTGTAATATGCTGCTCAAGAAACATTTCTTTTTATTATAATAAAAACTTTTGTGGAAAGCATGACACATTTTTTCAGAATTCTTTTATGAATATAAATTCAAAAGAACAGCATTTATTTGAAACAGAAATCTTTTGCAATATAAAAGTATTTACTGTCACTTTTGACCAGTTTAATTTGTCCTTGATAAATAGAAGTGTTAATTATTATAATTTTTTTTTTAATCTTACCCCAAACCTTTGACTGGTAGTACTGGTAATACAGTATGGTAACATGCTATTGCTATTCTGAGGATAAATGTGTAATGTTTTGAATTCTGTTTCCACCTTTTAATGTGTTTTTCAGCAGGGAGGAGTGTAAATTCTATGATCAGCTGGAACAGATTATTTTAAAGGACAGAACATCTGAAGGCCAGGACATCAGTGAGCTGGAATCCATAACGGATTCTGATTCAGGTTATCAATCTGAAAATTAGCCATTTCAGTTATTTAATTTTTTATCTAACAAGAGAAAAATATTCTTTCTTTATAACCGAGATGAGTTCTTCATGATATGAAAATGCTTGAATATAATTCATAAAGTTTTTCAGGTGATGCATTTGTACATATGAAATGTATTTGCATACCCAGACTCCCTAGCTCTCTCCAAACCTCTCACTGCGGACGGGCCGAAGCTGGCATGGGGTGACAGTGAGACACACACTCTTATATCCATCTGGGGGAGTGATGCCATCCAGGAGAGGCTGAAAGGCTGCATCAAACGCAAACCTGTCTTTCAGCAGACTGCACTCGCCATGGCTGAGAAGGGCTACAGCAGGACAGATGAACAGTGTCGCTCCAGGATCAAAAGACTGAAGGCCAGTTACCGCCAGTGCCTTGACAATTA
>NW_015776305.1:0-920 GCF_001515625.1 Sinocyclocheilus rhinocerous | reverse complement strand
GTCCATGGCCTCCAGATGAGGTCTAATAAGGATGGGTGACAGCGTGTCAGTCTGCAGACTTTCCTCCATCAGAGCACTCAGTCTGAACTCCTCCTTAGCCAACAGCTGAAGCCGTGAATGAGTGGACTTCTTCACCCTGAGTCAAACAGATCAACAGTTAGAATCAGTAACCAAAAACCACCAAGTCATTTCCAATTACTCATGTATTGATTTAACAATGCATTTTCTTGTGGATGAGTAAATTAGGACGAAATTAGGACATTAGGAAATTAGTGTCCGCCCACTTTTTCAGCAGCATTGGAGCATTTTACAAGACTGTGTACTTAACAGCTGAGGGAAAGAACTACAATCCCAAGAGGAATTACGAATGAGATAAGTGAATTAAAAATAAATAAACTATTTATTTAAAGTATAAAAACAATATATTTTAAGGTTATTGCAAAATATACATATATACAAATATTGTGGTATTTTGAGAGTGTAGGGAGACTCACTAGATTAACCGATTACATCAGTGCTTCATGGAAGAAGGCGATTTGCTTGCTGTGACTCTGATTGGTCGAATTTTCTGTACAGCATTATGGGTAATGCAGTTTTTCACCAGAAATTCTGATTTTAAACATGATTATTTAAAAAAAAAAAGTTGAAATAATGCAAACAGATGGCTTCAGCAAAACCATATACCATCGATTAACATCCTCAGAGCTCACAACAGGTCCGTCTTTAAATGTTTAGAAGTTAATTGTTAAAAGTCAGGAACCTGACTGTTGTACTCTATTACAATTAATCACATAATATTAATATTCTGTAGAATAATGAAATCATATTTATAAAACAAGTTTAAATCATACTTAAATAAAGACATGATCTGCCTCAGTCTGCTGGTCTTTTCATTCATGTTTGTGCAAATGACATTTCAC
>NW_015776304.1:0-920 GCF_001515625.1 Sinocyclocheilus rhinocerous | reverse complement strand
CGGGAGTAAGTGCAGAGGCGTTGTGTGCGCTGTGTAAACATGATGAGTACTGTAGTTCTAGACTAAATCTCACTTGCAAAAAAACTGATTCAGTATTCCAGCCTAAGATGGTTTCCCGGTCTTAGCTGGTCTCCCAGCCTGGTCTGCTTTGCTTGTTTTACACAATGGGCTGGTTGAAAAGGTGTTTTTAAGCAAGGTGAAACACAAGAACATTAAAAACCAAAACCTGATCTCAGATGAGCTTTTCTCAAGCTATGATTTAACATCTCAAAAGGAGATCTCAATTTTAAAATCTCCCATCATGCCCTCAGGTTCACATGGTGTCAGGAAAGAGAAAGGAGGTGTGTATGAGGAATGAAAGTAAAAGGTTCTTAGATTCAAAGTATCCAACCTTTAGAACAAGCATAATAGAACCAAAATCCAAAGTTGCTTCTGTAAAGAGTTTCAACAGTGGGAATGGAAGAGAAAACTACAAGCCACAAATACACACCAGAAAGGAAACAGAGAGAAGTGCACAAATGCACACAAAAACAATGAGAGACAAGTTTCATAGGCACAAGCGAGTGAATTAAAACAGGATGTCAAAAGATGGTGACACAAATAGACAGAGAGCGCTGCCGTACCTGCTGTCATATCATATGTAGGAGGGAGCTGAGTCAGTCAGCATGATCCTTGTGCTGAGATACCGACGACTGTAGTCGACACAAAAGAGCAGCGCACTGCGGTCAAATGCCTGTGACAGTTAAAAATGCACTCTTTCCGCAAGTTCTCGTCACACTTGGTGGTGAGATCTACCATTTTACGCCAAGATCCTGACTAACATAACAGTAATTACTTTATTTGCTTCCTCGCTTCGTGCATCACTGGTTTCTTCCTCTGTTAGATTTGGCTTGTGTGTTGCGGGAGTGAGATAAAGGAGT
>NW_015776303.1:0-920 GCF_001515625.1 Sinocyclocheilus rhinocerous | reverse complement strand
TAATTAATGACAGAATTTTCATTTGTGGGTGAACTATCCCTTTAAGTAAGGCATAATGTATGATAAGTTGCCACATATAGACACCAAAGTAAAGCAGAGAAATTCAGGTGGCTAGTTATAGTTTAGCTGCCATTTATTAATAGAATGCTGTTATTTTATTGTTGTTTATTGATAATATTACTGTTATTGTCGTTCATAAAAGCAATAAGGAACTTTAAGCCATGTGCTAGTGTTTTTACTAAGAGGGTTTTAGGCACACGAGTATCTAATGCAGCTTTTTGTTCTTTCTTCATTATGACTTTTTCACAGGAACAGAGCAGTTGTTTATATACTATGTGTGTCAAGTGATGGAAGTACCTCACCATGCTGCTCTTGAACTGTTATCATCCACTTTATTAACACCCTTTTTTACAGTGGAATTCAAAAGTAGACATAAAAAAAATCAGGTTTGGTGAGTAAATGGAAGAATTGTCATTTTATTTTATTAAGATGAGTTGAAGTATATATAATACAGTCATTAAAGGTCAATAAATACCAAAAACTATTAATATTAAATACCAAATGCAATACAATCATGAAAGACAAGGTTAAAGAAATAAATATATTGATTGATAAATAATTCACAGAGCACATTACTGTCCAGAGCGGTCTTGGTCTATCATAAAATCTATATCTACTATTTACATAAATCAAAATTTAATGCTAAAAGATCAATGTAAGCATCTCAGAAAGTGCAAGTCAGCTTACATTTTTAAGATGATTTGAGTGGTAATAAAATACACAAAAGACTGTCATGGGTGGTTGCAATGGTGCTGCTATGTACAGTAGTTGCTAAGATGTTCTAAGTAGTTCTTAAGGTGTGGTCAAATTAGAGAATTTTCTTCAAAATTTCAAATGCGAAATCTAAGTAAGGAAAACTT
>NW_015776302.1:0-920 GCF_001515625.1 Sinocyclocheilus rhinocerous | reverse complement strand
ATTTAATAGGTATTGCATTATGCTGTCAGGATGGGGGAGTTAGAGGGAGTAATTAAAATGTAATGTAATTAAATGAAAAGAAGACGAAATGGAATATTTGTGTTAAGAACACTCTAGTTATCATGTGTGATTAATTTTAAAGTGTGTTATTTTAAACTGGTATTTTAAAAAAGCAACAGCAGATTAAATTGTGGGACAGGTTTTGTCACATATCTCAATCAGCGATTTATATTTTATTTATATTTCTGATGGTTCTCATTCTCTGACTCACTCATTTTAATAGTTTAATATTCAGTAGTTATTGTGTTACATATTAAATGAAAAATCTATCAGCTATCTAGTTGAAGTGTCCACTTTGATAAATGTGACCTGTTTTAATGAAATGGCTTGTGAAGTCTCACAATCAGATATTTCAATTCCTCTATGGAGGATGTCACAACACAGACATTGATAGACACAGCCCATTTTCTCACCATATTCACGCAGTTAGAAAATCACAGATGTACTCACTATTATTACTGTGATCACAGGTGTATTCACTTTTCAGGGATGCACAATCCTGCTCCTGGAGATTTACTGTACCTACCTGCAGAGTTCAGTTCCAGTCCTGCGCCAGCACAGCTGTCTGGAATTAATCATGTGCTCATGAAGATCTCAGTTAGCTGGTTCATGTGTGGTTGATCAGGGTTGGAGCTGAACTTTGCAGGTAATCACGAATTGCCGCGTTTTTATTACGCTGCTTGAGGTACATATTGCGGCTGAGTGTCGCTAAAGGTTAATGCTCTATCGTGTTGGAATATATCCCCTACACCAAACCCAACCCTAAACCTACCCGATAGTGAAATGCAAAAATGATATAAAAATGCATTTGTTGGTGCAGCCGTGCTATTTTAACTTCCTTATGCGGATTTGAGCTGTTT
>NW_015776301.1:0-920 GCF_001515625.1 Sinocyclocheilus rhinocerous | reverse complement strand
GCCAGCCAGCTCATGATCATGGGCACCGATGACTTGATCGTGTCTGTTATGAGGTGTGTTACTTTACCGGGCTGTGATGGAGTGTTTGTAGGTAAACCCAATACCAGGGGTGTCCAGTCCTGCTCCTGGACGGCCACTGTAATTTGCATAATGAATGAATGAATGAATTCATGTTTCCTCTGTTCCCAGCTCTCTAAACCGGCCGTTTGGAAGCCGCATTGTGACACCCTCTGGGATTCTCCTGAACAGTCAGATGCTGGACTTCTCTTGGCCCAACAAAACCCACAGCGCTGCAGCTTACAATCAGGTGCTCCTAGACGCCTACACATGGCAAAAACAGGCACACACTCATAAAAACTTGCTTTTGAAATTATTTTTTACTTTTTTATTATTATTATTAAATAGTCATTCAGTCCCTCTCTCTTTTGCCATTTGGTTTAAAAGGTGCTCCAAGCAATTTTGATAACTTTTGCCAAAAGCCTTTCGCCCCAAAGGCGTGTCAGCAAACCCCAATGTGCAAATTGAAGCAACAGTTATTTCAATGAGAAACTATCATTATGAAATGTCACAGAGAATAATTGTACTGTTTTTTCCTGTAAATTATAGGATGACTTTGTGAAATGTCCCATTAGATCTATTATAGCAGGGGTGTCCAAACCTGTTCCTGGAAGGCCACTGTCCTGCAGACTTTAGCTCCAACCTGGTCGGCATTCACAGTTTTTCGACAGTCGTTTACAGGTTACATTGTAATTAATTAAATTTTTTTTTTTTTTACTGTGCAATTATATAAAATGATATAAATTAAAATTAAACGTAAATGAATCATTTGGTACAGTGCACTTATTGTGTGCATGCATGTTTTTACATTGCACTTGCAGTTGAAGTCAAAAGTTTACATACACCTTGCAGAATCTGCAAAA
>NW_015776300.1:0-919 GCF_001515625.1 Sinocyclocheilus rhinocerous | reverse complement strand
GTAGTTATGTATTGTTGCAATAAACAACTGATAAAATTATCCACCTTTAAATATAGTAAAGTATTAACACATTTTGGTGCAATAAATAGGGTATGATTTACAGTAAAAAATAATCATCACTCCAAAACAGAGAAAACCTCTTTCACAAAAATCTTAGGGTTAGGACTGAATTCACGATCAATGAATAGACTACCAATAATCCTGAAGAGAAATCCACCAGCAAATCTGCCAGGTTTTTGTCATGAATTCGTCAAATGGAAATGTATTGTTTGTTGAAACAGTTCAGCAGCAATCTCCTACGCATGTGAATGATGTAATTGAGTTGGTTTCCCTGCTATTTTAATCCACTTATATTTTTGTATATATCTGATTATTTTAGTAATAAACTGTTTATACTTATTCTTTCAAGGACAATGGCAAGTCAACAGTTTTATATAAATTTTTATTCAAATATTGAATATTAGCAATATTCAAAAAATGCTTTCAAAGTGTATAAATGAGTTTGTGATTCATCTAAGAACTGGTTGGTTTGGTTTATGACTTAGAACATCCATTGAGCAAAATATTAAAATCTGTAAAGAGAAAATAAATGGGGAAAATACTTGTGAAAGTGGTCTAGCAGCCATACAGCTCTCTTGTAACTGAGTGAAGGGAGGTAGGGCTGAACCTGGTCAGTACCTGGATGGGGAAAATGACTGCTGGTAGTGGTGTTAGTGAGGCCAGCAGAGGCTCTCAATCTGTGTCCCATTGGGCAGGGCATTTATCCACAAATAAATGGGAGTGTTAATGTAACCATGGCATTGTGGCCCAAATTTACCCATTTACTTTTATCAACCATATCCTGCTTATAACTGTGTGACCGGTATACCCAACATTTCACCACACTCTAAAAAATGCTGGGTTGTTTCAACCCAACTTT
>NW_015776299.1:0-920 GCF_001515625.1 Sinocyclocheilus rhinocerous | reverse complement strand
TATATATCAGGAAATCCCAGCAGACACAAAGCAGAATGATTCTGAAGGGTCTTAAGTATGACATTCAGAGATGGACTAATCAAAAGACTTTGCTTTGTAGTTCTATGACTTCTAATAAATGATCTAAATCGTGTGGCTCATTGGAGTGTTTCATGTTTGACATTTAAAGCTTGTTTTGATCTGTTTGGTGGAAAAACATCTTTTGCGTGAGCATTGTCTATTACTGGTGGGTTGTGGTCAGTTTGTGAACGTATATCTTGATGTGTGATTAGCGTGTGGTTGAGGGGTGTTTTTCCATTCCAATGCACATGATGCAAACAGTTTGACTTCCGCTTTACACAAACAGCTTTATTACTAAAATACTGAACCCATCAATTCTGAAAGGTCTCAAATCAAACTGTAAAATATGAAAATATCATAGACTTTGTGTGTATAAGCCTCATGACGTTATATATACTCATGCTGTGATCCTGCTGATAACTGCTAGTTTCAGTAGTTATTTTTTAGCTTCAGCAATAGGAGGAGTTGTTGTTTCTAAGAAGAATTATTCTAGACATCACACCTTTGTTTTATAAAGAACACCCTGTTTTGTCTGCTAATCTCTGTGAGTGATTTTAAGAATAAATGCAATGTATGATTCACTTTTGTGATATTCTTATATAGGCATCAAGTGAAATGGTTGCAGACAAAAAGGGTTCAGAAAAATCGGCCTGACACAAAAAGGCATTTTAGTCATTGTAGCCTTTTAGTCAAATGGCAGAGGTCTGAAGATGTCCTATAATGCATCCTGTACAGCTGTGGTTATTTCAGCAATTTGTAGGCGTGTAATGTGTCACCTGAGTCTTAATGTCATGTGACTGTTGACTGTTGAGGGAAAAAACACACAATACACAGCAGATCTACTTCTGTAAGATAAGATG
>NW_015776298.1:0-920 GCF_001515625.1 Sinocyclocheilus rhinocerous | reverse complement strand
AATGAATTAATGCAGAAAGAAATAATGTAGTTTTCACTTTTAAAATTCTAATGTTATATTTTAGAGTTTAGGTTTGTCTATAGCGCCAGTTGAGAACAACTGATCTATAGTTACCGAAGCCATCTATTGTGATATATGATATATTATGTAAAAAAAAAAATCATAATTTATATTAAATTAAACACATTACACATTATATTTAACCATAAATATTATAATATAAATGAAATATGTTTATCTAAAGTGACCATAATTTGCCATGTATTATTATTTTTACTATAGCTATATTTATAATAATCTAAATTTACATAATATAAAAGCAAATTAATCTTATATATATAATTGTTTATATTTTTTAAATGCAAATATTATAATATAAATTACATAATCTATAGTGACCATAATTAGCCATGTCAAGATTTAATTTACTTTTTATATTATGTAAATGTACTTATATATATATATATAAGTACATTTACATAATATAAAAAGTAAATTAAATCTTGACATGGCTAATTATGGTCACTATAGATTATGTAATTTATATTATAATATTTGCATTTAAAAAATATAAACAATTATATATATAAGATTAATTTGCTTTTATATTATGTAAATTTAGATTATTATAAATATAGCTATAGTAAAAATAATAATACATGGCAAATTATGGTCACTTTAGATAAACATATTTCATTTATATTATAATATTTATGGTTAAATATAATGTGTAATGTGTTTAATTTAATATAAATTATGATTTTTTTTTTTACATAATATATCATATATCACAATAGATGGCTTCGGTAACTATAGATCAGTTGTTCTCAACTGGCGCTATAGACAAACCTAAACTCTAAAATATAACATTAGAATTTTAAAAGTGAAAACTACATTATTTCTTTCTGCATTAATTCATT
>NW_015776297.1:0-919 GCF_001515625.1 Sinocyclocheilus rhinocerous | reverse complement strand
GAGAAAGGAAAACTTTAAATCGCATCATATGACCCCTTTAATATATATTATGATATGTCAATATAATATTAATAATATATATATATTTTAAATTAATATAATATGAATTTAATATGTATTAAATTGGAATCTTTAGACATTTGTGGATGTGCATGCTTTTTATGTACATATATTTTCTTTTTTTCCCCCTCTTTTTTTTATTAAATAATAATAAGAAATTAATAATTAAAGCAATAAACCTTGAGTGTTTAAGGGTTTTGAACTTATATTTCCATCATGTAAAGTAATTAACTTCATTAACTGTTTTAGATTGCTGAACACTCTGTCAGATTAATATAGAAAATAAAAGTATAAAAGTCAAAAGGATATTTTTCGTTGCACTCTAGGCTTCAATGAAAAGGATGCTGATGAAATCAAGGGGATATTTGTGGACACCAATCTGTATTTCCTCGCTCTCACCTTCTTTGTGGCCGCCTTCCATGTAAGATTCATCAGATTGTTCATGCTGCAGACACTGATGGAGTTCATATTTCACTTCATTCAAACATTACTGTGTTTTTTTTTTTTCAGCTTTTGTTTGATTTTCTGGCTTTCAAAAATGACATCAGTTTCTGGAAACACAAGAAGAGCATGGTTGGGATGTCCAGTAAAGCAGGTCAGCAAACACCTTTTGTTCAACAGGAACCTTCCCTTCACACCACGGATTTACATGCATCTAATACATGCAAAGTGTTTCTGCGGAAGTGAAAGGTCGTTTTGTGTTAAATTTGGTCAAATGAGTGAAACTGAACAGAATGCAATAGGATTTCATAATATCATTAGGATTGCTATTGTAATCTAAAACTAAAACCATAAAAAACTTTTTTTAATAAAAATAAATGTTAACTAAAATAAAATATTAAAAAAAACAAATATATTT
>NW_015776296.1:0-920 GCF_001515625.1 Sinocyclocheilus rhinocerous | reverse complement strand
ATATTACATATAAAATAAAATTATATATATAATGAACATATTTGTGGAAAGACCTTGATTTACATTTCACTTCTTTTTAAATCACAAACTTTATCAGTCACATAAATGTCATGGTAAGACTTTCATTGTTTGTCTGGTCAACATTTACTTAAAAAGGCCGAGACGTAATTGTGTTTTAACAAGAACCATACTTCACTCATTAATCGTCTGCTTTCAAAGAAAGAGATCAGTTTATCTATGTCAGTATCGATGTCCTTCAACACAATGTCTATTTTATGCTGAATACAAGCTTTTCAGAGCCAGACCTCTCTTCCTCTGGCACTCTCCATTGTCATTTTCGCTCTCTGGCTTGTGACACTTTTGCGGTCTACTGAGTAGACAATGTTTTTTTTGAGCCATTGTTTGGATCTATTTATAAAGTGAGAGACTGGTGAGAGACAAACATGCTCTCAGGTCCCATATGTATTGCTGTAACCAGTGTTTCCAAAGACGTTAGTGTGCCATAAACCTCTAATTAGGCTTTGGTAATTGGGAATAATGGAATATTGTATTTGTTTTGACTAGTCATCATGAGTTCCCCTTTATTTTGTGGTATTGCATGGAATCAAGAACATGTAGCACTGAGAAACTGTTGAAGAATATAACATTTTTCATTTTGTTTTTATAATCAGCAGATAGATCATACTGCACACATTGCTGTGGGAATCGACTGGCAAAGCTTTTTGAAATAAAACAAATGTTTTGGGGGTTTAAACTGTGTAGTCTGCATAGTTGATAATGTTAAATATGATCTGTCAGACTTGGTTATACAGTATGGCATAAAAGCGACGGAGACAGCGATCCCAGGAATGGTTTCACAAGCCAGTGATTTGTTGTTATAATGAAATCAGAATTATTCATTACAAATTACCATCGCAATA
>NW_015776295.1:0-919 GCF_001515625.1 Sinocyclocheilus rhinocerous | reverse complement strand
GCGAAACTACAATAATAAAACCAAGTAACGTTTTGTCCGTTACAATACATAGAACGGCCCCTCCACTGGGGGCGAGTAGACATAATGAAACGTGGATAAAGATAGAAACGCAATCTCACAGGAGCCGAGAGGACAGAGGACAATGTCTCTTACTAAGAGAGAAGGTGAACCTTCCTGTTAAAAGAGCAAGAGAGAAAATCACAATCTCTGCCTGAGGGAGAATTGTATGTCCCTGGGGGTCTTTGCTATTGGTTAGGCAGTAAGAGGGTGAAATATGGGCCGTCTGGGATGTTAAATTCAGGCTCAGCAAGGGGAGTGCGTTTCATTACGGTTTTCTTTTTCGTCTCAACCTAGTCTGGGGGTGAAGGACACCTCGTGAGGTGTCTTAGTTAATTAGCCAAGTGAGTGGATGTGTGTTAGAGCTTCAATTAGACACTTTCACTAGAAGCACTGATGTGTGAGATTAGAGGAGAGAGAGATGGGACTAGTATCACAGGCTCTTCAAAAGCTGTAATCTCACGTGCTACTACTGATGATCAAATTCCTGCTGAGGTGTTTGGAATTGATGCAATTTCATTAGCATAAATTTAGATCATGGATGATGGTCTTCATCAGAACTCTGTTCAGAAAACGCAAGACACAAAAAAAACCTGTGTCAGGTCTCAGATTGTTGATCCAGAGAGAGAGAAGACAGTAAATGACAATCAAGACTATCTGCTTAAAGTCTTTGTTAGACTGATAGCTTATTCTGAATGGCTTGCAATGTAACCATTGTTGTTTTTGTGTTGTTTAGTTTGATCGATCTATCATCTAATTTTATATAATTTATTTTATATAATTATATATTGAAATAAATGTAATTTAAATTATATATATACAGGGGCGTAGATTACGCGGGGGACGTGTCCCCCCCACTTTT
>NW_015776294.1:0-919 GCF_001515625.1 Sinocyclocheilus rhinocerous | reverse complement strand
AAAAATATTTTATTAGAAGGTTAATTATTTCTACAACTATAATGGCCTTTTTAATAATTATTGTATGTTTTAAAATACTTCTAATCGGACTATACTTATTATTATTTTATTTTTTTTGTAATTCCAAAATTCCCTGTTCATAATTATAATTTCACCAATTGATTCTGGAAATCTGGACAAAAAATAAATAAATTGAACCTGGAAGATTTTGGCTGTGTAATGTTGTTGCTGTTTTCATGTTTATTTACAGTATATATTTGTTCATGCAATGCAGGTATTCCAAAACTTTTCTCTCAGCTGAACCCTTTTGACCTAAAATATTTACTTGAAGTCCCACTGAGATTTTAAGTTAATATGTCAATAATTCCACAACACATTCATGTTCATGGTTCTCTGATGTTGGTTAATAGTCACATGTAGTGTTTTATTTTGATTGTTGATAGTTGATACAGTTGTTACAACCCATACCTAGTGATATTGAGTGTCTAGAACTGTAATTAGGAATATACAAGTTTTCTGGGTCAATCTGTACCTTTATTAGCATTATGTAGCTAGAGGCTGGGAACACAGAGGGGTCCTTCCATACCACCTTGCTGACCCCAGGCAGAACGGACCAAACCTGGAGACGTAGGCAGCATGGATGGAGGTGTCTAGGGCTTATTAGTCACTGCTAGTGAAACAAGGACAAGCACAACAACTCATACCTCAGAAAAAGAAGCAGAGGACAGCTACAGTTGGCAAGCACTGCTTTCCAAGGGAATCATCAAACAGAATTATTGACTCTGTCCCTTAAATGCAAGACATCCTGTGACCAGTGGAGACCAGAGCAGCCAATGAGTGTAATTGACAAATTGATCTTCTTCCTCATGTCATAGAAAAACATCTCGGTTACTTGTGTAACCCTCGTTCCCTGAAGGAG
>NW_015776293.1:0-920 GCF_001515625.1 Sinocyclocheilus rhinocerous | reverse complement strand
TCATCCCAGGGAGGACGGGTCAGCAGCTGACACAGAGGGCATGGCGTTAGTTTTTACAGAGCCTGTGTCTGAACTGGATGCGGGATTGTACATATGCCACGTCACGCACCACCACCACACGGCTAATGTTTTCATTCGGGTGGATGTAACTAGTGAAGAGACTCAACACAGTGAGTTTTCCACATATCAGTACTGGTAGAATATAGAAGTGTGGTGAATTGGTTTGTAATGAATGTTTGTTTTCCACAGTGATATTCATCATTATTTGCTTCTCATCAGCTGCTGCAATCACCCTCATCTTGATTATCGTTTTGGTTGTCCTCTGGTGAGTAGACTCGCTTTCTAACAAACTTAGGTTGTTAGATTCTGCTGTTTTCTTTTTGGATATTACCATACAGGTGAGATCGGTGGAGGCAAACAGGAAGCAAGGTAGCTTACCTAGACCAATGACATGCATCGTGTTCATAAACAGGATACATGGTGGCTGGCACAGAACAAGACCGCATCTACCACATTTGTGCTTTCACGCGACATAAACAGATTCATGTTCATGTCTCAGCAGCGGAGAATGATGTCAATTTAAATTGCAAACGTATCTGTGGCTTTCATTTTTAAAAAATAATAATAAACTTGACATGTAAATTTCCTATTGTTATTTCTTTCTAGTAAAAGTGGGAGAAGTCACTCGTCACAAAAGGTAGACAAAGTGTTATATAATCATTTCAACATTTTGTCCAATAAATATCAATGGCTCATTTTTTATTTATTTTTCTCCAAAAGAAAAACAGGACAGAGCGTGAGTCTCTAGCGGCTCTAATGCAGGATTCTCGCTGCCCAGAGAAGAAGGTGATTCCAGGCACGGCTGGGCCGCACTATGCTGAGCTTGTGCACTATTCCATTGTTTTTGATGCTAAAAGCAC
>NW_015776292.1:0-919 GCF_001515625.1 Sinocyclocheilus rhinocerous | reverse complement strand
TTGGTTTTAATGGAAACTGTAATGGACCCTGTTGGTCTCTACTGGAAATATGTCGCCTTCTATTGGTGGCTTGTTAAAACCAATAAATCTTGTCCCAAAACACACTATACAGGAAACCATTTTTTAATGGTTTTAATGGTTAAAAGTTGGCTTTGTAATGGTATTTGTAGTGGAAACCATTCAAATTTTCTGTGATGTTCTATTGTGTTTTGTTTTTGTTTTACAGCAGGGGTTGTGGGGACATTTGGTCTTGTTAGGATAAACAAGAACACACACACACACCGTTTTTAAATTATTATTTTATATTTCAGAAATGTAAAATAATACGAATAATTAAAAAAAAGTTTAAAATATAGCTAAATAATATAAAAGTACAAAATTATTTTTAAGACATATGAACTATAAGAAGACTATATATAAACTGTGGAATGTTGTTATTGATGCAATTTGCAAAATACAACATTTGCATGACTTTCCTTTAAACACAACGAGATCTTTGTCACATTTGACCATCCCCTTATATCTTACCAGCAGCTGGCTATTGGATACATTAAAAAATCGTGTTTAATTGTAGATTATCTTGCGGGTTGTTAGAAATTAAATATTTTGCGTTATATGATGGATATAGGCTACCAAACAAGCCTGTTTAAATTATCATCATTACATGTAAAATATTAAAATAAAGTCTATAAGGATAATAATATGCTTATTAATGCAGTCTGTTTACTAATAAGCTAATTGTTCAAACAAAACTCACTGTAAAAAATACCATGGTAACCAAGTTACACTTGAGAAGATTTGAGAAGCTGTGGGGAGAGGCAGGGAAAGTGTAGGCCTCATTTCTTGGTTTCATGTTGAAAGGGTGTTTGTTGTTAATATTTAGATATATTGACTTTGTTCATACATTCTTTGTTTAGCT
>NW_015776291.1:0-919 GCF_001515625.1 Sinocyclocheilus rhinocerous | reverse complement strand
TTGGCTGTGGGAAAAGAGATGACTGCTCAAGCATTGAAATGCTTTTATATACACACACACTCACACACACACACACAAGCCAATCTAGCGTTAGATCCAGGCTAGGACATTTGGCAGCTTTTTGTGTGAACATTTAGCTCTGTTATAAAATCTAGTGTGCTGCCTACTGCCTACATAGGCAGCTGCCTTCTAAGGGAGCATCCTAACAGAAATGTACTCTCACAAGGGGCTGATTTGGCATAGACAGCAACTCATATGTGCCACACAAATAGTTTTACTAATTGATTCCAATTGAGTTTGACATTAGCATGTTTCTACACTAATGGCTTGATAACTCTAATAAGCTCAAATACATAATACACACCGATACTGGGTAATTTAGTAGAAGTGTAGTAAATTGCGTATGCAGTATAATTATGTATGTTTTGGAATGAGTTGAGATATTATATAATATTAAACTCATTGCAGAAAGTTACACTTTAATATACTGTAAATAAAGTGCTAAAGTGATTTGTAAATAAACTTGGGATTAATTTATCAAAAAGCAACTATAAACAAATAACTATATTCCAAAACAACGTTTGGAAACGTAACTGTTTTCTAGTTGAATATATTTTAAAGTGCATAAAGTATTAAATGTAAAAATCACCTGAATATATTTTTGTCTAGTGTAGATTTGAAACGTCTTTTATAACTTTTTGTTAATTGTGAAAATAGCCTTGATGCTGACACGGTATTAAAAAGTGAATACATAAATTAATTAAATGTAAAATATATACTTAATATTTGTTATATTATGTATTAAGTGTATATTTCATAATATTTAAGTAAATATTGTAAAATATTAATACAATTTCAAATAAAAGATTGAATTGATTTGGATATAGGCTGTTTAAAAATAAAAATGTAGAATGTGTAT
>NW_015776290.1:0-919 GCF_001515625.1 Sinocyclocheilus rhinocerous | reverse complement strand
AACTTTTCCACGACATTCTAATTTATTGAGATGTACCTGTATATGCATAAAAGAATAAGTGACGAAAAGGTCATTCAGCTGTTTTCATCCATATGTCATTAGTGTAAACACAGGATGTTGATCCAATAATGCAATAACAATATTCTCCTTCCCTATTTAACCCTTAAAAGTGCAGGAACATAAAATAATTACATTTAAAATTAAACACAGAATTAGTTTACTAATAATTTCCAGCATAATAGTACTCACGTTTTGTGGTGTTCTTAAAAATATTGCTTTTATTTTCAAATTTAAAATATGAAAATAACTTAAGGATATCAACATTCTGCCATGTTAATTTCAGATCAATATTGTAAATTTATAAATTTTTATTGCATATTTTAATCACGTGGCCCGAGTGTTTGCAGAGACCCCCTTAACGTAAGTATCTCCAGTATACAGAAACCATTTAAGAGTTAATATTTGTGAACGAGCTGCCTAGACAACATTCTTGAGCACCATAGGCGTGTGTAACATTTTTGGGCAACACAGGTGCGGTACGAGACAGCTGAAAAAATATTGCTGCACGCATGCTGTCTAGACAGGCAGCTCACTAGATTTTGAAACACAACCCACCGGCGCGTGTTCCTTAAGAACAAATCTTGCAATTATTAAATCTACAGTAATTGCATGCAGAGTAGCCTAAACATTTAGATAAAAACGCAAAACGGTTTGATAAAACCCCGTGTTTACACGTTAATTCGAGTAAACGACAAAATGGGCGATACTGAGAGAATGAATTCCTATTTCGAATTCATCATCATCACGACCGTGATTGAGGCCGTTAAAAAACAAATTTCCCTTTACCGGAGCAAATGATACATGCAATAATTGTAGTATTACCAGTGTGATGTCCCGGTCCATGTAAAGTGTCGGTAAA
>NW_015776289.1:0-919 GCF_001515625.1 Sinocyclocheilus rhinocerous | reverse complement strand
AAATACTGATTAGACAATTGTTCTGGTAACCAGGTTATGTTGGTTGGGCCTTTTTGCAGTGTATTCGTGGGCTGTTTTGAACTGGCACGTTTCTGGGGACAATTTTGGGACTTTCCCTGAAAAACGGGGATGTCTGGTCACCCTATTGTGAGTTCAACAGAAGTAAAGCTTTGTGGACAGCATCTGTGACATGCTGTTGATTACCAAATAATTTAATCTCATCCCTCAGTTAAAATTACAGTTAATTTGGCATGCTATTATCATCCAATGCTCCCCTCATTTTTTTTCTTCTATCATGCGAAGAGACGGTCATGGGCAGACGCTTATCCTATTTCTACACTGCAGACAAGGACAGCAGCTGGAGGACAGTTGAGCTTCACAGCTCAAATAACACACATTTTTGCATTAAATAATTAATATAAGCACTTGAGCAAAAGCTTGAGCTCCAAATTGCTGCTTTTAACCATCTGTTTAACTATTTTTTGTTTTTGCATACCAATATGCCATATAGAATTTGAATGTCTTGTTATTAAACTGGCAAATACACAAGAATGCTTTATATAATTGAGGACACTCTCTTCAGAGCTTATTGCCATTTGTCCAGAGGACTTTACTATGGTGTCAACACCTCTTACAAATGATCTTGTCAGGTCTAATACTGGGCATTTATTGCAAGCGATCTTGCTTTTGAATACAATAGACATACTTGCTTAGAGATTTTTGCTTGCGTTGGACTAATTTGCAGTTCTTAAGTGTTTAGTGGTGGATATTAAGCTGTTTTATCCAAACCGCCATCTGAAGGCCTCCTCTTTTGGTATCTTCTTTTACATTGAAATTATTAGGGTCAGATTTCACCTCAGCAGCACAGCCAGTGCTCTCTAATCTCATTTAACAAGCTGACATATGGCTGCTAACACAA
>NW_015776288.1:0-918 GCF_001515625.1 Sinocyclocheilus rhinocerous | reverse complement strand
CTTAAACTATAAACTTTTAATTTTAATTAAACTTAAACCATAAATGTAGCAGACAATACAAATAAAACATACTGGAAATGTGTTTGCGAGCCAACTACATGGTAGTTTCATCACGATGCAAAAAAGGTTATTTAAAACGAATTGTTCAAAAGAATCGATTCGCGAAGTTTTGTGCTGCCACCTTAAATGTGAGCGGAGATACTTAGGCATGCGACTCAGATCCTCTTTTTGCTCTATAAAAGCTTGAGTATCCATGTGAATACAGACACGACCGAAATCACCGAATATTTGTCATTTATCACAGACAAATGAACGAAGATTCCCTCATTATTCCAGTGCAGTATTCCAGGTCGGTCTTGTTTCAAATAATTTTAAAATGTAACGTTAGTTGTCAAATTTGCCGGTGTTCTTGATATTTGCGAGTACCACGAGTCGTACCTTTTATGTTTATTCATATTTAGAAGCACTTTTACATTGGTATGTTTTTTATTTAACTTGATTATGACTCGTTAACTGCTGTTAATTGAGGCTGAATGAGTCAGAGAACAGGCGCAAAAAGAACTGGACCAATCCGGTTTACAAAAGGTCGCGCTACCATACATCAACGTTAAAAAGGTGCTTTCAAAACTACGTTACCGGTTTAAACGAATCGATCGCGTTTACAATTAATGCTTTTAAACGTTACATTATGCCTACGTCATTAATAGAACAGGTATTTTAAAAAATAGATTCGATGAGGATAGGTCTGGTGATCTGGCACCCGGCATTTGGTTGCTATGTCTACGGTCGCTGAAGGTTTAAGCTGGATTAACTGTTGTTTTTCTAACAGAGCCAAAATCTTTCTAGAAGGCCAAAAGCATCTTGTATACTCGTGTTATTTTGGGTATTAGTACATCTGTCGTAACTTTTTTTTTTTTT
>NW_015776287.1:0-916 GCF_001515625.1 Sinocyclocheilus rhinocerous | reverse complement strand
GTTCAGCAGATCCCACGCCCTACAGCCCCAACAGTGCCCTCGCCAGCATCTGGAGGTCCGCGCCTCCCAAGCCCCACACCAACTTAGACCAGCCTCTAGGGGCCTTCACGTCGCTGGAGCTTCGGGGCCAGGCCAAGGAGCCGCAACCGTCCGGGAGCCCGGCGAGCACGGCTGCTGCTTCGGCCCCAGCGGGCCCGACTGGCAAGGAGCCTCTGTTGGGCCGGACGCTGGACTCGCGGCTTAGCAAGCTGCTCATGCTGCCTCTGGACTCCAAACCCAAGAGGAGCCACTCGTTCGACATGGGCGACTTTACTGTGTCCACGGCACAGCAGCTGTGCTCGTACCCGCGCCAGATCAGCAGCATCTGGACCAAACGCAGCCTGTCGGTGAACTGCATGCTGCTGCAGTGCGACGAGGATGGGGACAGCTGCGGGAGCAAAGGCACCATCGAGAGCTCTGAGTGGGTTATGGAGAGTACTGTTTAGGGGCTGGGACGTACGGGAAGAAATACGATATAAACCCCATCATTCATGACTCTGAATGTTTTTTATTATTGCTATTCACCTTGCCAAATCCAGAACAGACGCAGCATTCAGGGGGTGAATTCATGAAATGGTTGCAGCACTTCTAAACCTGTCAAATCTTTCTATTGACCCTCGGTTTTTAGCACGAACATGCCTAATTTCTAAGTAAAGTAGGCTCATTGTAACTAACTAGCTTGTCGCTGCTAGTTCTTTGACGTCAGTTTGGTGTGTCACGGCCTTTACATGATCTGCACAAATCCTAAACCTGCACAGGCGATGCGTCGGTGGTCGTGATTCATTCCTAGTGAATCCCCCCCAGTCTGCTGTGCTGACTCATTGGTGTGAGACGTGTGTGTGTGTGTGTGTATGTGTGTGTGTGTGTGTGTGTGTGT
>NW_015776286.1:0-919 GCF_001515625.1 Sinocyclocheilus rhinocerous | reverse complement strand
TGATCAGCAGGAGTCTGCCTAATAGTAGGTGAAAAACAGTGTGTGAGCCGAGTAGTATTTCCCAATTCATAGCAATTCATAGTAACTGACTCTGGCCAGTCACATGACAGTATGTCTGAATTTTATTCATACTACTCAACGGACAAATTCAAATGTAGTATCTACAAACAGTACGCAATTTTTGATGCACTAATTGTCTTTGTTTTTGTTTTCTGTCCTTATTCAGCCCTGTGATGGATGGCCACTGAGGGAAAACTGTGAAACCTAGTTGTTGTTTTTCACAGAGCATTAGTTAATGTATAAATATTCAAGTTAGCAAAGAGATTATTAACAAAGTTTCCTGTGAAAGAGCAGTTAAAAACAGAATGTTTTCATATTCAGTCACAAGGAGGAGCTAAAGCAGTGTCATGTGCATTAGAAGAGTCATGTATGCTGTACAAGATCACCCTAAAAGCATATATCTGCATGATAGCATGTATGTCACTGGTAATAGGAATTCATATGTTGCTTGCAAATACCTTGATTTTACCTAAATGCACAAATATGTTTGATTGGCCTTTAAATTAGGAGTTTGCCTTGTGTTCTTAGATAAGTGTAAGGCAAGGCAAGTTTATGTATATCACATTTCATACACAATGGTAATTTAAAGTGCTTTACATAAAAGGAAGTAAAATAATCATTTAAAAAAATAATCACAACAATAAAACAAGGAATTAATTTTTTTTTAAATGATTTAAAATTTGATTTGAAATGAATTAAAACGGTTAAGAATAGAAAATGATTAAGCATAAAATACAGTGCAATCAGTTTGGACGTACTGTAGCACAGTGCTCATTCAGTAAATGCACAGCTAAACAGACGAGTTTTGAGTCTGGATTTAAATGTGACTAATGTTTTAGTACATCTGATCTCTTCTGGA
>NW_015776285.1:0-918 GCF_001515625.1 Sinocyclocheilus rhinocerous | reverse complement strand
CACAAGCTGTAACCGGTGACCTCTTGACCCCGCTGCTCTTTACATCTCAGATGGCTGATGACCTCGACAAACTCCTGAGAGGCATCAACCTGTGCGCTGACTGTTCTACATCAGTGTCACTACCTGACCTTTGACACTTTGAAGTTCCGTGAACCCATTATGATGGATATAGTAATGTAGCTGATTGTATTATTTCAAACACTGTTAGTGTAAAGAAGCTTGTATGGTAAAATAAGTAAAAGGGTAATTTATTGTTTACATGGCTTTAATTTGGATGATTGGGGTATTTTAATAATTTAATCAATGCTTTTGATCAATATCATTATGGAACCTGAGCAGATGTTGAAATGGAGCTTTCGCAGGGCCACCTGTGCACTCCAAACTCCCTCAGCTCAAATTTCACCGTAACGGATTTGTTTAAAAGAGTATTAACAGACCTTCAAGATTATACAACCACCGAGTTTGAGGTCAGTAGGCTTTTTTTTAATGGTTTTGAAAGAAGTCTCTCATGCATACCAAGACTACATTTATTTGATAAAAAATACACTACAAACAGTAAGAGAAATGTAATAATTATGAAATATTATTACAATTTAAAATAACTGCTTTCTATGTAATTTATCCCTGTGATGTCAAAGCTGAATTTTCAGTAGCCATTACTCCAGTGTTCAGTGTCACATGATCCTGCAGGAATCATTTTAATATGCTGATTTGGTGCTTCTTTCTTTTACTTATTTTTCCCTCAGATAATTTTTTTCCAGCCATGATAAGTGTTTTTCCAGCATTCTTTGATGAATAGAAAGTTCAGAAGAACAGTATTTATCTGACGTGGAAATATTTTGTAACAATGTAACGACGTACAAGTCTTTACTGTACTTTTGTACTTTTTTAATTGAATGTGTCCTTGCTGAAAAGTAT
>NW_015776284.1:0-919 GCF_001515625.1 Sinocyclocheilus rhinocerous | reverse complement strand
AAACCCAACGCGCCTTTTCTACCGGGACTTTGACGTCACGCCGTTCCGTCCGTGATTATTGGCTGTTCGAAGTCCTGATATACGCACTGTATCGAATTGTTGCAGGGATTTTGATGTCAGCTGGACCGAAATTTGATGGTAATTCAAGACTTTCTCAAATGACACATTTTCGACCCATGATTTATGTTCATTTCTTTTTCTATAGATAACTTGAATGCGTTTGAAAGCTTAAATAGGCTAATTCGTTTTAGTGTACATCGGCCTAAATATGAGCGACTAGTGCAGTGCGATACAGAGATTTAAACTTTCGCGAACTGGACATTTCAAGTGAGAAGTGAATCGCGCCGATTTGTGACTTGATTTCATTCATTCGAATTAAGCCTAGTTTTTAATATGGAACTGTAAATCGATGTCTTATGCCATGAATTGCTTAATGTGAAAATAATAATTCGCCTTCTTTTTACCATTGGCTCAAACCTATTGGTTTTCGGGTTGATCCGCTTTACCAGACAAACCGCCTCGGTGTAGATCTCCGGCCCCGGACAGATCCCCGTGACTGCTTTAAACAAAAGGATCCAGAAGAACGGAATACTCTCTTCCCTACTGACAGCATTGAATGTACAACTCAGAGTATCTGAGAAGTCCAATTAACGTCAGTGTCACAGTCAATTCGGCTGTTTCATCACTCTAACCTGCTTTTTGCACTTCTATATTGTATTGTTACCAAACGTTGGGAAGATGCAATACTAATAATCTCTTTTATGTGCGTGGTTTTTCTCACATTAATATTTTTCACATTTATAAGTGTAATATTTTCTTAATTTTTAATGTCATTCTGTGAGCATTATATTTCCCCCCAAACTCCCAAAGCTTTCATTGATATATTATTATTATTGTTATTATTATTTTCTTTATTTAA
>NW_015776283.1:0-919 GCF_001515625.1 Sinocyclocheilus rhinocerous | reverse complement strand
TGGTTCACTACTGCTGTGAACCGATTGTACCCTACTTTCTTGTCATATTTGAGCTGGCTTAGCAGAATGTTATGCAGAGGCAAAAGGTTAGCCAAGATTTATTTATTTTTTTAAGAAATTACTTAATTACTTTTCAACAAGGATGGATTAAATTGATCAAAAGTGAGCGTAAAGACATTTGTAGTATTACAAAAGATTTATTTCAAATAAACACTATTCTTTTGAACTTTCTATTTATCAGCAAATCCTGAAACAAAATTATTCCACATAAATATTAAGCAGCATGACTGTTTTCAACATTGATAATAAGATTTTTTTTTTTGACCACCAAATCAGCATATTGGAATTATTTCTATAAGACTAGAGTGATGCCTGCTGAAAATTTAGCTTTGCCATCACAGCAATAAACTGCATTTTAAAATAGAAAACATTTATTTGAAATTGTAATAATATTTCACTATAGGACAGTTTTTATTTATTTTTGAGCAAATAAATGCACCCATGGTGAACATAATAGATTTCTTTGAAACTCTCACTGACCCCAAACTTTTCAACAGAAGTGCATCTTCAATTTTAGTCAGTGTCCTTTTGTGCAGATCTATTTCAGAATTTTTATGTAATTTTTAAGATCAAATTTGGGTGTCTGTAGTTCACATAGGTATATGTGGACTGCAGTGGCTTTAGATAAAGAATATGTGTTTTTAATATTTCTAATATAATGTAAGTATAATGTAAATTTGGAGCAGAAAATATCAATTGTAAATTCCGTCTCCCAACCCTCACTGCAGTACACTCTCATTGTCTGTCGTCTCTCATCCATTACAGCTATATTTCAATGACATCTCTCCAGAAGATAGTGCAGACGGATCACAATGCAGTGCAGCGGCACAGAGGCACCATTGTGGACTGTCTGAAAGAT
>NW_015776282.1:0-919 GCF_001515625.1 Sinocyclocheilus rhinocerous | reverse complement strand
CATAATGCTCACCATGTGTGTGGACAGTAAAGACCTTTTAGGCACCACTCAGAGCAAGCATCATGCGCTGCTTTGACCTCCACATGAGTTTCAAATAGCGTCACGGAAGAGTGATTTTATGAGGTTGCTATAGGTATCAGAATGCAACACACTAAACAATTCAAACATGTATTTGAGCTTAGAAACGAAAAAGCCATGACTTTGATTCTTTGAGTGTTGAATGAGGGTACATGAATCTTTACTGTCACGAGATGCTCTTGAAATGAAGTACCATAATGACAGCATACAGTCTCATTTTAGGCTCAATTACAACCTCTCAAAATTTGACTTTTTTAATGTAGGTGACGCACATGACATACAAGTGCTGACGATTATAAGTTAGAAGGAAAGCATACTAAAACATAAAATGACAGCAAAAGATTAAATCATTAAAAGGATGACTGAAAAATATAAATGAATCGTAAAAATATGCCTCAATCAACAATTTTCAATTAGATTAGTTGTAAACATTTATTGTTGATTTGCACTCTAAAACAGTGTGTCCCAGCTATTTTGGTCTTATGTACCCCTCAGCAAACTGACTTACAACACTATGACTTCCTTCTAAATCACATTATACATCATTATCAGTCCTAATATTATTATTTTTTTAATTGCATTATTTTAAAATAAAAACCAAGTAATATTGTGTGTAAAAACAACATTTGATGGGATGAAAATAAGAAAAAGCTTTGAAAGTGTCCATAAGGCAGGTAAAGAGTATTGCTGTTATGTGTCCAAACCAGTGTTGTTATTGTTAACTATGAAAAATAGTTTTTGGTAACTGAAATTAAATAATATAGAAATTTTAGATGAAAAACAAAACAATTTTGTTTCTTAAAGGGGTGGTTCACTGGTTTTTTTCTAGGATTGATTGTGT
>NW_015776281.1:0-919 GCF_001515625.1 Sinocyclocheilus rhinocerous | reverse complement strand
AGGGCTCCGGCCCTCCAGGAATTGAGTTTGACACCCCTGAGTTAGAGCATGTTGAGGGTTCATTTTTGGTTCATCTTACATAAATGATGAAGATGGTGAATTTGTCAGTGATATTCAGTGTCATCCCTTCCATCATGCTGTACATCTGGTTCTGCAGATAGTCTGCCACTGTTTTGTGCTTTTTTGCACAATGAGAAACCCTCAGAAACAGCAGATACATACATACGTCTTCTCTTTCAAATGCTTCTAATCCATCTTGCTGCACTGCCACAGAGAGTTCAGCAAAAATGTGCCTCTGTAATTGCTAGCTTGTGGCATGGAAATTCTCTAGTACTGAGTACCAAAACTGCATCATGTAGGTCATCTCCAAAACGTCCAGCGGTGCACAGCACAGATGCTTCTCTGCAAGTTTCTAATTTCCCATGTATGTCACTGGAAATTTAGCTCAAGGTCTTTCTGACCTGTCTGACCTCTCTAACTGCATGACACAAAATGGATTAAGGGATTATTTCTGTTCTTCCCTGACATGTTGCTTGCATTGTTGCCCCCTACAACTAGAAAGGTCACACCCAAGACTGTTAGCCATAGCCAGAATGCACTCATGAAAGAGGTCTAAGGTGGAGTTTGCGATTAATGCTTTTTATCCCCTCGGCAATGGTTTGCTTGAATTTCTCACTCATTAGCAGAATAAACTCTTCACACATGGTCGATGATAAATACATTTTGTGGGATCAGTTAGAAAATAAGTGACATGAGGGATGAGGGTGGTGCTGGGCGTAGTGTCCTGCCTACCCAAATATTCCTTAACGCGGTTTTTCCCGAGAAAGTCACCAACCCCCAAGAAAACAACTTAAAACACATGCATTGTCCCTATACCCCAATAACATGCTGCTGGAACCAGGCCTGAGAAGAGAAATAT
>NW_015776280.1:0-919 GCF_001515625.1 Sinocyclocheilus rhinocerous | reverse complement strand
AATTTATGGGTCATTACGGGATTGGATGCTGTGCCAGCAGTTATGATTAGAAGCTGACTTATTAAGACATTGATGCTTTAAATTGGATTTAAGCCATGAAGCATGCATGTGACTAAGCACTAATTGTTACAAATGAGAGCCCCATTGGACATAGTATTAAGATGTTGATTGCATTCATTTAGAGGCAATATGATGTGTGGTTGATTTGGGGAAGTTGATATTTCTTGATTTCAGATTTTCATTAAAATGTACAAAAAATATTGATGTTTATCTCTTTATGATTCAAGCTGCTTAATGTCAGTTTTAGTAAAAGCAGCACTATTTCTCATAAAAAGATCATTTCATTTTTGTGATATATTATAGAAAAAAATAAAAGTATTTTGAGTATTTACAGCAAACATTTTGTTTTAGCGGTCATGGCTAAGAAGCAACATCATGCAACACTAATGTACTGCTATATGTTCAGAGAAAGGTCTGACCAAGTGTTCATACACTTTCCCTTCTTTCCATTCCATGGCATCCAGGCCTTTAATAGAGGGCTCCAGCAGTGTGGATGGGAAGCTCATTTGGTCATAGAAACCCTGCCAGCGCTGCCCCAGTAGGACCCCCATCGTCATGCCGTTCCCCTGCTGCTGACCTTCAGTATGTGGAGGCAATGTCATGGAGGAAGGTGTGTTGTGGTTGAGTCCCATCTGCAGCTCTTTTTAGCTCTTGCTGTGTCAGTGAAATGGAGGGAGAGAGAGATGCCTGTACGGCACGCTAAACATGGGCTACTCAATACACCTGCCTGTACAATGTCGGCACTGTGGACACATGGGCTCGGGTTCACTAGGCCCATGAGAGGAGAGATGATCCCAGTCTGCCACAGGCACATTTCCCTTTCCCCTTCCAAATGGGGCCTTAATGATTTATAGATGTT
>NW_015776279.1:0-918 GCF_001515625.1 Sinocyclocheilus rhinocerous | reverse complement strand
AAATAAATGCTGTTCTTTTGAACTTTCTACTCACCAAAGAATCATAAAATAATCAGTTTACTGTATTTTTTTAATAAACAATTGGAACCTTGGTGAGAATAAGACTTAAAAAAGAAAAAAATCCTACAGACCCCAAAGAGTTGAACTAGTGCACAGTATTTTTTCTTGTCATAGGTTTTACTTTACTAGTTGGAGTTCATATTTTGCATTCCATTTGTTTTCGATCAGTGTGCATGTTACACTTATTTCCACAATTTTTATATTCCACTTTAAAACATGCTGTAATGTGTTGAGATTTATGTGCAAATTAGTAAACACCAAAGAACCAAACCATGCTACAGATGACCGTGTTCAGCTGAACTGCACTACTCAGACGGTCACATTTCTGTATGTATTGTCTCATATTCACAGCTGTCAATAAAAGAGTTATGGCATCAGAATGTTGTCAAAAGCCTTTGATATTCGAACCACATAAGCATTACTACAACATAACTCAAAAATCCCTAAAAAGACCTTCTGTGGAAGTTGGTTTTTATTTCACAAACCAGTCTATGTTGATCATGCACAGCTTTATTGATGCTGCATTGTGCAACGAAACAAACATTTGCCACTATTTAAAGGACATGTGGTCTTATTTTATGTAGGCTGTGAAGTGATTATATAGATAAAAACAGTCCATCAACACAATACTTTTGTCTTAGTATTTTACGAAAAGACAGTGTGACAAGCAGTTCACACATGAATATTATAATGACAACACGTTTTCTCATGGTACGAAGGCAAGAGTGTGTTTCTCCCTGAAGGGAGACATAATCAGCCTTCAAACCGACTTCCAGGTCCATTTAAGCATCTTCCCACAAATATCCAAAGACTTCAAAACCATTTCAGTTTTATGTGAGACTGGAAAAGAAGAAATAA
>NW_015776278.1:0-919 GCF_001515625.1 Sinocyclocheilus rhinocerous | reverse complement strand
AGTACATACACTACAAAATGATACACTGTGGTTTTCTTACTATATTAGATCCACATACCACTAATGTTTCCAGCTGTTGCCTGTATTTCACGAGGTCCTTGAATGATTTTTTCACCTTAGACCTGAGGAACAGAATTCTGAGGAGGAAAAGGTATTAAAAAAACGAATGAAAGACCAAATTTGAAACCAATTTGTTAACACTTTTATTTGTTTTTAATAAGGTTTCATTTGTTAACATGAGTTAATGCATTAACTAACAATGACAAATACTTATTAAGAATTTATTAGTTAATGTTCAATTTCAGCATTTAATAACACATTATTAAAACCAAAAGTTGTTATCCGTTAATATTATTTAATGGACCTGAGCTAACATAAATTATCTATGAACAGTTTTTTCTGTTAACAAAGATTAATAAATAACGTAACGAATGTATTGCTCATTGTTGGTTAATTCGTTAACTTACATCAACTTTATTGGTAGCTTATTGCAAAATGTTACCAATTATTAATACAATATTTATTAATTATATTTTATTTGAGTTTTTTTATTCTTAAATTGTAAATCAGGCAAGTGCCATGACAAAATATTTGAAACATATTACATTCTTGCAGGAAATTTGCTCGATAAGGACACTGAATTCCGAGTTCGTATTCAATATCCTTACTAAGTCTGTGAGAAGACAAGCTGACTAAGATATTCATTTATTTTTAATACATGTTTAAAAATATTGGAAGACATATTAAAAGGTTGGCAAAATCTTACACAAGGACCGTCGTCCAATCACACTCAAGATCTCTTCTACATTTTGCACGAGAAGTTCTCTTGGGTTTGACTCCCCAAATGAATACTTTCTTAAATGAATCATAAGCCCGCTCTCTTTATTGATGTTTTTATATATATTTAACTAGCTTCCTC
>NW_015776277.1:0-919 GCF_001515625.1 Sinocyclocheilus rhinocerous | reverse complement strand
GGGCTGTGTTTCTAGTTGCTCAAAGGAGTTTTTTCTATCTTCTGTCATAATTGCTTTTGCTTTCTTGATGGTTTTGAGTTTAACCCTTTCTTTGCTTTCCAAGGTTCTTTTGTGCATTATGGCTACTTATTTCACAAATTTGCATAAATTAAACAAGCGCACCAGTTCATAAGAGTTGGTATGTGCATCTATTTTGCACACTGGCTGTTTTAAGGTCAGTTTACACCACACCGATAGACGCCAACAAACAGCATCAGACACGTTCGTCTGGTTTGGTCTGATCAGTGTGTTTCCTCTGTCGGCGTCTGCTGGTGTTGTTTGCTGCTTGTTTTATCCGGTTGAACATGTTGAATCAGTGTTTTACATATTGTAATCAGTACCACAAAGTCCCAAAATTTTGTACTGTTCCAATAAAAGGTCAATCTTTTGGTCAAAGTGGCAGAGGAGTAGCAGAGTTGAAGTGTATTTGTGTGTTCTGGAGCATCAGATGTGTGTGTTTTGTGTGTTGGCAGCGCTGCGGTGGCGTGTGTTGGGGCGTTTTATGAGCGGATGGGCCGAATGCTGGGCAGCTCTTTTCCTGAAACCATCAATAACCTCCTGAAAGCTCTGAAGAGCGCAGAGGTACAGCAGTTCTCCTTCTACGCACAGATTTAGCGGCGCTGGTTTCTCAAGCTGTCGTGTGTTTGTCTCAGTCTCAGGGTCGAGGCGAGATCCTGCTCAGTCTGCAGAAAGTCCTCAGTGGCCTGGGCGGCGCGGCGGCCTCCTGTCACAGAGACATCTACAAGAACGCCCGCTCAATGCTGACGGACAGATCCATGGCAGTCCGCTGCGCCGTCGCAAAGGTGAGCACTGAGGAGAGTCTTGCAGTACTTAGTCTGAACGGCACAGCTAGTGAAAATAGATACACACTCGACACAAT
>NW_015776276.1:0-919 GCF_001515625.1 Sinocyclocheilus rhinocerous | reverse complement strand
CATCACACACTGAACTTAAACTCTGACAGTGATAATGTCCAATGAGCTGGTGAACACCTGTTCTGCTGTATTGCCAATAGTCTTTCCTCCACCAGTACCATGACACTTCAGCACTTCCCTCAGTCCCGTGCCGGCACCGTGACGAATCTAAAAATACCAAATAAAAGCACACTGACCAACCACCACACCTTTCACTGGAAATGACAAAAAATAATGCTTCAGTTCACATACAACTGCAAACTCGCTTAAGATAATTTGAGATTTGTTGCACAAAAAGTACACAACCAGCAGGCATCAGTATTGCTTTTAATTAAAATTTAACTTTAATTGAAATAAAGCTAAAATAAAATATTAGATGAAAAACTTGATCTTAAATTAGGCAACTCTTAAATAAATAAATAAATAAAAAGCACATAAAATGACTAAAAATTTAAATTGAAAAAAAGAGCTAACCCAAAATGTTCATAAATAATTTCAATAGTGTAAAAAAAATCCAAAATAATACTGTAAGGCATGGCAGCAAGATAATGGCATATGCAGTGTCAAATAGGGCTGGGCGATATATTGATTATGATAATAGTCGCAATGATTTAGCTGGCAATATAAAGTTATGCAACATTGTGAAATATGGCAATATTTTAATGCACTTTTTATTGGGCCAATCATTTTCCCAAGCACTGAATCATTAGATTAGTTGCATGAATCCGTCCTTGTGTTGCAGCCATTTCAGTGCAAACATTTTGTAAGATTTTTTTCCCCACAGAATTTGTTATAATTGCTTAGCTCTATTTAACGTGTTTTTCAGTACCTCCCACGAGGGGTTGAAGAGGTCATTGCACAGTTCATCACAGAAACTTTCCAGGGGCCATTCCTGAGTCTGTGAAAAATAAATAAAAAAAAAAAATTAGAAAGACACAGT
>NW_015776275.1:0-919 GCF_001515625.1 Sinocyclocheilus rhinocerous | reverse complement strand
CAGCATGAATGTTAAACCAATATCTGCCCCTATTTAAAATAAACACATGCCCTGTGTGAAGAAACAGTTTGATATTTACTTAGGGGGTGGAGAGAAACGTCAAAAAGTCAAAGTGATAACCGGTGAAAAGCTGACCTTTCGTTTACGATACATTTATTGTACAAGGAAAAAATTGCCAGAGTTTCAAAATGCCAAGCTGCCCTCCTCCACAGAGATAGAGGAGATTACCTGAGGCCGACTGCTTCACCCAGCTGCCCAGGCAGGCACACGGGCCTCAATAGCATATTCATGGATATAATCACTTTTTATTATCATCATTTGTTTATTTTTGCTGTTGAAGTATATTAATGAATATATTAATGAAAAAAATCGAATTAGAGTCATCCCTTGCCATGCCTGGTCAACTATCATAACAGCACAAACAAACCGCTCATGTGGCTGTCTTCCTCTTTCCAGCCGAATTCTTTGGAAGCATATTAAGCCACAGTGGCTCACAAATGAAATTGACAGCTGAGCAAATCTGACTCCGAGCTGTGGGAGAACTCATGCAGCAAAGCACCACGTAGGAGCATCACTTCTTAAACTTCTAGAGGCTCTGGCCATGATAAACATGTACCGAGCTCCCACTGAGCAGCATATTGCAGGATTGCTGTCTGTCTGCTGGCCGGCTCAAGTTTTTCTTTCTCTAGTTGTCGTCCCTATAGGCGGATGTGTCAACCTATTTCAATCCAGGCCGAAGCTTTTCGAAATGCATACCATTTCCTGTCTTAATACGTGATGGAGTTTTAGCCAAATTTCAAATGATTTCATCTGTTTCCTGAAAATGCTAATTCCCAAAATGCTCAGAGGTGCTCAGAAGCATTAATTATTCAATCTTAATATCATTAATAAAAGACAAATCTTAATATCATTTTTTTTT
>NW_015776274.1:0-919 GCF_001515625.1 Sinocyclocheilus rhinocerous | reverse complement strand
GGAAGTGAGGTAATCATGGTCCCGATGTTTAGTAGATCAAGACTAGGGAACTAGGGAATGGAACGAGACACAGCAGCTGTTTTAGGATGCTGTTTACACCTTTCAGGGGAAATTAGCAACAATGGCTTAGTTGACTCAGTGTACTAATTGCTGGTTTAATTACTTGAACAATGAATCAATGCATGTCAGACCATTTCATGATGACGTCTGTTATTCAGTAGAGGGTGGAAAATGATCATGTAATACCTAATTATGACTGTTTTTGATGTAAGAAACCTTGACTAACACTATAAGTGGACTTATTAAAAGCTACAAATTGATTAATATGACCTTTTTCATGATATTCTTGGTGACTTTGGCACATCTTGTGTGTGGACAGTGGCCATGATCATTGAGATTGTTTGGGTGGGACGCAGGAAATAGTTTTTTGATCACGTTATCCATTCAAAACAAACCTGACTTGCCATACTTTAGCAGTTAAACTTGAATTTTGCAACTAAACTGCACGGCCAGCACATCATACTCTTAAGAGAAGCCATTAAGGTCAAGGCCATAGAAACAATATTCAAAGTAGTACTTAATATGTAACTGATTCCTGATCTATTACATTGGTTTTGCATGATATATTTCCCCTCCAAATGCTTTTTTTAATGAACGGGAACCGTGTTTAAAATAATTGCTTTTGACATTATACTGTACTTGCATATCTTTAAGCCATTTGGTTCTTAGAAAACAGATCTCTACCAATAATTTACAGAGCTATTATTTTGAATTTGTAGTTTACTGAGGAGTCAGAGGGGAAATTACTATATTGATGGTACACGGCACATATCACATTTTCTCACGCCTTTCCCAACCCTTTGTGAGCTACAGGCACGTAAAAACAACACCCACTGGCGCTCAAAGCTCGTCACTGTTT
>NW_015776273.1:0-919 GCF_001515625.1 Sinocyclocheilus rhinocerous | reverse complement strand
CGCACTGTGTTCTTTCTGTAGGGAATGATGTTGGTGCCGTTGCTGTCCGGAATGATGTCGTTGTTGTTCTCTCCATTGGGGGATAGAGCTTGCGTCGGACCGGGCATTTGGCTCTGTGAAATACTCGAACGGACGAGGAAAGGGACGTCGGGGCTTTTCCCTGCCGCCTGCCTGCTTGTTCTCAGTATAAATCCCGTGTGTAAGAGAGAGCGAGAGAGAGTGTGTGTGTATTTATGGATGCGTGTCTTCCGCTCAACAGCGACCTCACCGGCGAGTCACGGAACTACAGTCATGTGACTCTGGGAGGGGCGCTTCAGATTTGAGCCAGAGGAACTTTGCCTCTTCCTAAATACGTCATTATATATTATATATGATGTATTATTTATAGGAATATACCTTTGGGTTCCGCCGTCCTCATAAGACCTGGGAAAAAGTTCCCAGGTTTCTCTTCCTAAAGACTCAAATTATGTTCAATTTTTTTATTTTGATGTGCATTTTTTTCCCATACAAGTTAAATATGTTATGGGTTGAGAAAGACATTCTAATATATGGCTAAAGTTGATCTTTACTGCTAAATATAAATTAATCTGCTCTTTTTACGCACAACTTATGTCTGGAAATGCATGCAACAGTGCATGTTTAACCTTATTATTTTGCCTTCAGGAAGACAAAATAGATAAATGACAACATTAATAATTTTTAAAAAAAACTGCTCACCAAATCAGCATATTAGTTTGATTTCTGAAGACTGGCGTAATGATGATGAAAATTCAGCTTTGCATCGCAGGAATAAATTACATTTGAAATTATATTCAAATAAATAAATAAAAACAGTTATTTGAAATTGTAATAATATTTCACACACTGAAAAAAAAAAGTTATTTATTTTTCATTGGCTCAAGTTAAAAAATATAGATGT
>NW_015776272.1:0-919 GCF_001515625.1 Sinocyclocheilus rhinocerous | reverse complement strand
CATCCATGCTCATATAAATGCTTAAATGGGATGTTGATTGTATAATATGTAAATAAATGACAAAATAAATACATTAATAAATAAAGTAGCATCAGTGATTATATAAATGCTTGAATATAATCTATTTAAGTAAACAAATAAATAAATAGTCACATCCATGATCATATAAATGCTCAAATGGGACATTGATTGCATAATATTTAAATAAATAACAGAATACATACATACATAAAGTTACATCAATGCTCATATAAAATATTTAAGTAAAATACAGAATAAATGAAGAAACAAAGATATAGTTACATCCATGCACATAATGTGTTTTTAATCTTTTTTTTTATGTAATAACTTTTTTTTTAAACAAATAAATGCAGCTTTAGTGAGCATAAGAGACTTATTTAAAAAAGACTGCAGACTGCTTTTTGACAAAAATTTGACAAAAAGTTCAAAAATATCAATAAAAACTTTCCATCACATTTATTTTAGGAGCTTGTATAAAAATGTAGTTTTTACACAGCAGGACTTTTCAAGTGAACTACAAAAAGATTATAGGTAATAATAGGGACCTTTGCATTCATAATTAATGTACACATTAGAATACATTATACAGTATTGGTGTGTAGATATAGATGTATATGGTGATATGATAAGGAAGTGGTTTGATTTGTCCTCGCAGGTGTGGATCTCAGCAACATTGTTAAAGCCGTGCCCAAAGTTTCTTCTGAAGAAAACACAGAGGGTCAGACCCATGAGGTTCTTCAGGTATAAAATGCATCCAGAAATTTCAAACAGATTTTTAATCTCCTTTAAAACCGATGTCGCATAGGTCATACAAGACGGACTCATGCATTTTTGCTTAAAGGTGAAGACCCTTCTCAATGCATGTTCTGCAAGATTCTCCTTTCTGTCAAACATATTT
>NW_015776271.1:0-917 GCF_001515625.1 Sinocyclocheilus rhinocerous | reverse complement strand
GAAAGGAAAACTTGAAATCGCATCATATGACCCCTTTAAGATCTTCAGTGAATAGAGACTTAAAATTCAACATGTCATATGAACTACTTTTATGGTGCTTTTAATGGTACTTTTTTTGTCATTTCTGGACTTTGGCAGCAAAGCATCTTAAGAGACAGAGAACCAAATCACTTACTGATTCACAGCAACAATGAAAAAACAACACAGTTACAGTACACATCAAAACACAATGGTTATCTTACTTAAATAGACATTAAAGGAATATTTCTCTTAAATTAAACATTGTCATCATTTAAACTGGCTTTGTGAACTGAATCAACCCAAAAGATAATTCATAACTGCTCATGAATATGCTAAGAAAAACTAGAATGAATATTAAGATCTTCAGTGAACAGCAACTTAAATTTCAACTTGTTTGTTGCTTGAAGACTTGGAATAAAGCACACAAGTCATATGAACGATACTTTCCTGGTGCTTTTATGATACTTTTTTTTTTGTCATTTCTGGACTTTCACTTACTGACTGACACCAAAAATGAAAAAAAAAAACACAATTACACCTAAATAGACAGTGGAGAAGTACTATAATTCACTCACAAATGAACAATCTGTCATCGTGTAGTCTGGCTATGTGAACTGAATCAACTGAATCAACTCAAATGAATGAATCAATCATGAATAATTCATAACTACGCATGAACATGCTAAGAAAAACAAGGGTGAATATCAAGATCTTTAGTGAATAGAGACTTTAATTTCAACCTATATGTTGCATTAAATCTTGGGAAAATTATTGCGCTTTTATATGTTTTTGTCATTTCTGGACATTTGCATCAAAGTGCCACCAAAAATGAAAAAATGACATAATTACACACAATATTTATCTTACTTAAACACTGAAGAAATGTCAGTTCATTA
>NW_015776270.1:0-919 GCF_001515625.1 Sinocyclocheilus rhinocerous | reverse complement strand
ATATATATATACATATATGATTTGTATTGAGACATTAGCAATTTTAATACATTAATAATAGGCCCTTTAAATACTCAACCTCAAATGATATTTGTATGTTATGTAAATCATAAGACAGTCTCAACTTCCATTTATAGTTGTCAACTAATTTTCCATCATTAAAACTCCAAAACAGATTTTCAGTAAGTATTGTATATTGTATACAAGTATACAGTAAGTATTGTTTGAATGTTTTTTCTTCAGCTTTGGCCAGTTTCATGTCCCTCGGGTTTATTTGAAAATGTTAAACTTTCTTTCTTTCTTTTTTGGCTATATAAAGGTGAAATCTAACTTCGTCTTGGTAACAGGAAGTGCACTGGTCTAGAGTGTGTTTGTTTACAATCTCACAGACATATTAAAATAAAAACTCAGCAGAGTCTCTTGTGTAAACACTCACACTGAGTCCAAGCAGCAGCTCAGGAAAACATATCTCCTCAGCATTCATGGCTACTGTCTGAGCTCAGATGATTTTCTGCTCCAGTTGGAACCAGCTGTGGCCTCCGTGAGGGTCTGTGTCACTTTTCTCTTATGCCATTGCATGTAAATCTCTATCATTCGAATATGAGATTAAACTTCACATAAAAACATGGTCAAACGTCTAATACACATCAGAACTCTGTCAAAATCAATAATGCATGGATAGAATCAGAAAAATGCATCGCAATAGTTAAAAGTTGTGAAGCCTACGCTGGTATTATTGCATTTGGCATTATGATTTAATGGTTGCTGACTCACATTCTTTGCTTATTAGCTTCCTTCATCTACACTGCATATGCATGTCAGCATGAATCTGCACACAGACTGCCGTCTTCAGAAGAGAACAAAAACAGACTGGAAAATAACTTAAATATTCATACACTCCTTTAAATAATGCATCTCA
>NW_015776269.1:0-919 GCF_001515625.1 Sinocyclocheilus rhinocerous | reverse complement strand
TCTAGTGAGACAGAAGTCACTAGTTCATAACAGAGGAGTTTAGAAGTGTAGTCGGTTCTGAAGAGTTTCAAGGTGACAGTGTCATCCACGCTGCACGCAAAGGCATTTTTGTATATCATTATGTCGCGGAGACAAAAGAGCAATTAACATGTAATTACAAAAGATTTTTGGTCTACATTTCAAACAAGCCGGCATAAGGAGAACCTTAAGTATGCTAATGATAAATCATTTGCATACTAGAAAACACTTGCCTTTTTTCTTTCCAGGTTTTTTTTGTTAAATTTTTTTTTACAAAATCCTCAATTTATTAATGCAAGCTGAATTAATATTTAAATGCTGTTTATGTATTCAAAGAAAATGTTACATTTAAGTTATTGCACATAGTAAATGGTGCCAGAATCAAATTGCAATCGGTTTGTCCAAGTAGGCCGGATGTGACAACAATGGGTCAACCAATAACATGACTGTTTTTTCTATCCATGACAGATAGGGGGAGTCTTTAAAACTTGTTTGAATACAGTCATTATTTTTGCAATTCACTTTGCTGCCTCTAGTGGCACAAAAAGGCACTGCACCTTTAACTAATGCCCTAAACATAGGACAGAATCTAACCAGCAATTATGCACTTAAAACCTGTGCCAGAGAACCTACACCAAAACAATACACTTGCAAGCATCCTAGTATAGCACTGTGAGACAGCATGAACTCTATTCTGGTGTTATTTTTCATCCCATAGTGGAGATCTACACTCTGCTTTCACTTTGGCCACTAGTGGACTTGCTCAATGAAGGAAAAATCTCTCTCTCTCTCTCTCTCTCTGATGTTAGCAGAGGGTTTGCTGACTGTCTCATAAATAAAGAGTTGCTGCGCACACCTGTGTACCTGCAGCAGTGAGGCTGTTACCTGGCCAGAGATATAT
>NW_015776268.1:0-918 GCF_001515625.1 Sinocyclocheilus rhinocerous | reverse complement strand
TTATGTCTGGTTTTGTGGTCCAGGGTCACATTTATTGAAATATTTACATATTTTGCTTGCAAAAAGTTTAATTTCTAGAGCCAATTTTTGACACAGTTTGACATGCCATCCGTCTCTGAGTTGAAATTGATTGCCCCTGTCTTGTTTCTTTAGAATTCTTGTTTTTTGTGATTTCTGTGTTTGTATGCGGTGTCTGTTGGAAGAAGAGCTGTGGGAAAAGAATGCCCTAATGATCCGCCCTGCTTTGTTGGATCATGACCCAGAGCCCCAGTGCGGCACGCCTAAAACGGATCTTCACTCAGAGCTGAGATGAGCGCTTTCCCTACTCCCAATAGTGTGCCATTTGTATCTGGCCAATAATTAGTCAAATCTTACTTTCATGTTTTCAAGTTGTATCATTATTTATAGCTGGTTTCTCCTCCTCCTTGAGTACCGAATGCAATTATGATGTGAGAAATGACTTTTTGGAAAGATTTGTTTAATTAGCAGTGCCCTGAAAAACACTCTGCTCAACACTGCAAAGCCACGCTCTCTCCAACTCACCGTGGCTGTGCCAGAATTGCTGGGGATTAGCTAAGACTGCATTTTGAATACATTTCAAAAACTAGCTTTCCTAAAGAGGTCATTTCCTAATATATATTAAGTCCTTTTTTGCACCAAATATAGTCATAATTTAGTTTTTCCTCCCTCTCTCTGACACTTTAAATTAAACAGGCTTTTTTTGCTGCTGTGCCTTTAGGACTTCTTCACCTATGAAATGAGATACAGTGTTTTGCTTTGCCTACTCATGGTCTGCAGGTTTGCAGTTGGGTCAAATATAGCTGCCATTGGCCCATCTTTCAATAGTAGCCTCTGTGCAAAGCCTGTAACAGGTTCATGAAATGATCCACTCTAAAATGAGCCTAATAAGTTTGAAAT
>NW_015776267.1:0-918 GCF_001515625.1 Sinocyclocheilus rhinocerous | reverse complement strand
TTTCCGAAATTTACTGGAAATGTTCCACCTTTTTGCAACCCTACTTCTGTTTCATTGCAACTTTAAGAGGGGTTTTGGTTGGTCATTCTGGTGGACTAGTTGGCAGACAAGTTAAACCAGCCGAGCACCATCTTGGCTGGACTGAGAGACCCGCAATCCATCTTAGGCTGGTTCAGTCTGTTTTTCCTGGAGGGAGGTGTTGTGCAGGCTGAGTTGGCATGCATGCATTTTTATTTTATTCATGTCAGGTATGTTTTACACATTGGGTCGTGCATGCATCAGGATTGCTAACCCAACGCGCCTCTTTGCCAAGCATCCACCAGAAAGTTGCTTCTAAGTCCTTTGCCTAAAGATAAATAAAGTCCTAATTGTCAAAAGGATAAAGACGCATGACATTTGGCAGATGTTCCAAAGAAAAAATTAAAGCCTTTTTACGTTATGCAAGATACTTGGGTGCCAAAATGAATATGGTCTTGACCAAGTGAGTGAATAAACCTTCAGGCCACACGAGAAACATAAAGGCGAGGTGTCATTTCACAAGTGTTGCCAAAGGCAGAGTGGGTGTTTTACAAGTTATGTTGCTTTTCAATTGCAGAAATAATGGAAGATTCCCATTTCAACTCATCATACTTTTGGTCTCCCGTACCAACAGTACAAGGACAGGTAGACACCTTATTATTGGACTCTCTTTTACAGTACATCCTTGTGTCTTTAACAGACACGCCATGCTTTTAGAACACAATCTAGTAAACCAAAAAAACCGAAACATGCATACCAGTCCGGGATGGCTAACACCAGCCTCGCACTGATCCATGTGAAAGTAACACACTGGAAGCCCTGCAAAAGCATCCAGAAAAAGTAACCCTTCCCTCACTGCTCTCTCCTTCTTCCCCTTCATCCTTCATCTGCGTTTATCTC
>NW_015776266.1:0-919 GCF_001515625.1 Sinocyclocheilus rhinocerous | reverse complement strand
TTCTGTTTCAGTTCGCAGATAAAGGCATCCTGCTTCTTGAAGATTCGGTCCTCCATGTCCTCCACTTTATCAGCCACCAGGACATAGTCATATAATCGAGGAAGGTACAAGTTACGCTGAATGAAACAAAAGCAGAAACAACTAGGTTAAGACAGAGAGAATCTAGCAGCAGACATGCTATTTTTCTGGGAATATCAATTATCGATCAGATGACTGTATTATTGCCGACTGTTGGTTTTGTGTCGGTATTTGTGTCTGTGACTGTCACTTGGTTTTCTCAGGAAGTTTAGGTCATGCAAGGCAAGTGGTGATGTGAATGTGGCATTATGACCATAGTGTGGTAATTTTATCATGTGCTTTGCATGTGTACTACTTATCATAACTGAACATGTGCTCATGTAAAAATATCACTGTGTGTGGTGACTGTTGTATTGAAGCCAGTTGGTCAACAAATGCACAAAAACACATGTGGCATGGTTTCTTTTCATACCTGTGATGGAAGTAAAGGCTCATTTCCATCGTCCAGCTCATGCAAAGCCACATCTTCCTGCAATACACAGGAATGACAAAGAATAAGTAAAGAACACTTTATATGCATAAATATGTGAACTCCCTCAGTCTGAATCAGAATTCTACATCTGCTGCCACTGTCCCTCATGTATTGTGGACAGCAGAAGACTTCTGTATGTACTTAAAATTAATCAACACAATCTCTTTAACTGACATACTGTAAAGGAAAATGTGCATAATGCAAACTGACATTTGTTTGTGAAGCCAGCCTTATCTCAATTGAAACGCAAATGTCTAACCCATCCTCATGCAAGTTATTACAGTGAAGCTGGACAGTAATACTTAATGACTAACCTTTATACTATAAAAAGCAAACTGACCATATTATAACAGTGGGATCCTTTTTTTT
>NW_015776265.1:0-918 GCF_001515625.1 Sinocyclocheilus rhinocerous | reverse complement strand
ACAAGAACAGTACAGTTTCTATCACTTGATCCCTTAATTATAAATGTGCTCTACAATGCGGATGGAATTAAATCTAAATAGTCTCTTGCACTCTTGAAAAGGTATTCCAAAAACTAACTCCAATGTTCTCCATAGTGAATCCAGACCAATTCAAAAGCCAGGGAGATTAGTGATTTCAAATGCTGAAAAACAAAGTAATCATTTTGAAAATTACAAACACGTAAGAACTATCTATGCACCATTTTAAAAAAAAGAAAAGAAAAAAAGCATAATACAAAACAAAACAAAATTCAAAACTGTTTGAGAATCACAATATAGGAAGTCAGTGAGAGTAAGAAACCCAGCACGGACCCAGTCTTGAGGTGGGAGATGGCATCCTCCACACTTTTCTGGTTGTATTTGATCATGTACTGGTGCATGTCTGGATAGTTACTGCGGATGTTTTTCTCTGTGCTTCCGTTAGGGACAGTTCCAAATTTCAGAGGGGGGTACTCTTCTGTGGGGTGCTGAAACTGAGAGAGGGGAACACAGTATGAAACAGTGATTGAAACTGATGTTGCATTTGTTTTTTCAATGTAATTAGAGAACTAACAATAGAGCAGAATGAAAAAAATATTGTAAGCTTCAACATGAATGACATGTGAGAGTGAATGTATGTTAGAAACAAGTCTAGAGCTACTGTAGCTGTCAAAACCAAGTATAATACATCATAAACAGAACAATATACAAAGCAGCAGTGCTGACATGCACATTGTGTTCATTCTGCTTTCAACAAAGGAGAACAATAGTAAAGCAGATGGGGGAAACTATTTAAAAAGGGATTACAAAATGAACATGAGGCACTTAGAAAAAAGAACCAACAAAAGCCACCGCAAGTTAAATGGCTTTAAGTATCCAGATTTGATGTAGCTTCTTTTC
>NW_015776264.1:0-918 GCF_001515625.1 Sinocyclocheilus rhinocerous | reverse complement strand
TAATGTTCTTTTTAGCAGCATCATATGACCCCTTTAATATAATTGATTCATAGAACTTTGTGAATCTCTAAAACAGCTGATAAATATGAAACCATTCAAAAAGACTATGAATTAAACAGAATGTCCCTGAAAACTCCATATAAGAGTACAGCAACTGGGCCTAAAAATGATGAAGACCTTAATAGACCTATTCAAACATTAATATTAGTATCAGATGCCACTCATGTGTTGCTCCATCATGTCTACCAGGCCTGAACAACAGTGATAAAAGGTGGCAGTGACATCTGGAAAGCTCAAGCTCAGTCTAGTGTTGCCCTTCACCAGATATCTGTGCCTTTCAGGGGAACAGAGGGAAAAGAATTCCTCTGGCTATGTAAAGAGTCTGGATTGCAAGGTGATGTAGTTATTAGGTGTAATTTCAATCTAACTCTCACTTTTCTTCTTAAAAGTAGACATCTTATACGAGTAATATTCATAGCTGCCTCGATTTTGCAACCTAAGCCCAGATCAGTATTTCAATTTAGATAGGTAATAATATTCTTTACATAATTTCAGGGTTATTGGAGTCTCACAAAGGGCTCATATAATATGGTATGTACAACATGTGTGTCCCATTTTAAAAGGCACATTGTTTAACCTCAGGAACTTTATTTTAATTAAAAAAAAAAAACTTTTGAACACAACTGCGAGACAACATATTTTCAGTTGGTCCTGTGTCTTAAAGAAATGGTTGTAAGTCACAATATATCAAGCTATTAGGTGTTTTTAATGCATATTTCTACACACATAAATAATGACAATCACTTTTTAATTGTAACTGAAACAGTCACAAAACCTCCATTTGGATTACACTGGGTTTACATGAAAAAAGTGATTTACACTACTGTTCAATAGTTTGGTGTAAGAATTTTTTTTTTT
>NW_015776263.1:0-918 GCF_001515625.1 Sinocyclocheilus rhinocerous | reverse complement strand
AAAGAAAGACTTCTTAACATCAACACAAGGGATAAAAATATTCATCTTAAATAGGTTGTATAATTAGACCAGTAAACCAGACACTAGAAATTTAGTCTAAATAAATCGAAATAAAAATAATTTAAATGATATAGACATATAAAAAAAGAAAAAACAATGACCAATAAAAATGAAAAAAACATAAAATTACTAAAATGTTAACTAAAATTAATATGAAAATGGAATATATATATAAAAAATTAAATATATAAACTATAATAGTATTTCAATGATACTAAAATAACACCAGATTCCAGATGACCGAGTTTGCCTTTAGCATTTTGAAAGTTTTTGCGCCATTTACAACCGCTTCTTTTTCGCTCTTCTTAGAGGCATATTAAAGTTGTGCTTTCAAAGAGAGGGAAGTCATAACCTCTGGATAATACAGGACAAAGGCTACAAAGCCCAGTTATTCCTCTCACCATCACTGCAGTGTTACTGTCACCAGCAGTGATGTGGAAGGAACATGTCGACATGCTTCTAGAAGACCGGCTGGCATTGCTCTCAAGCTTGATAGCTGATATAAGCTATCAGACCCTTTAAACTGGCTCTGTCAAGTATCAGGGGGTCTTTAGATGTGAGAGGAGACAAGACGAGCACCGACCCTTATTAACTTTGCTACATTACATGGCTGAGGCCCAGGTTCAAACAGAACCAGTTGCTGGATCTAATTGCAGTTGAAACAAAATATCAGATTCAGCTGAATGGTCAGGCAGTGTCAAGTTACAATGCATCATTAATGTACAATTATACCTGCTGTTTTCAAAAACATAACATATATCAAGAACAGATCAGACACTATTAGGCCAGGGGTTTTCAAATGTTTTGATGTCAAGGATCCTTAAATAAGAAGGCATGTACTAAAATATAAAGGCAGCA
>NW_015776262.1:0-918 GCF_001515625.1 Sinocyclocheilus rhinocerous | reverse complement strand
GCTGAACCGCTGACAAAAACAAAGAAAGGGAGAGGAAATGTACATCCAGAACTGAGAAACATAATTTATGTGGAAGCTTTAGTTCGAGTGCATGATTAGCTACTCTATACTGCTGTTTAACATCTACGACAATACAACTAAATAAGAAACTGTTTAAGGCATTGCGTTTCGAAGAAAAATCATTTCACATGGTCTTTGAAGCCCCACTAACCTATTCGGTTATTAGGTGGTAATGTTTACCTTTGTTTATGGACTTCAACAGCTAATATGAAGATATACAAACACTCTCTAGCTCTTTCTCTCTCGCTCTCATTTTTGTGTCTTCACACACGCTCACACACTCATATTCTTATTTAATTTAATTTATTAATTAATTTAAATTTGTTTTTGTTTTTTTGGATGTGCATGTAGTAAACATTATAGTGGACGAGGACCAGGCTTAAATCTCTACTATTCACTATTCAGTAGAACTAGTTCAAAGCCACCAGCCTCTTTCTTGTTACAAATGCTACACTCTAATACTATTTTGACGTATGCGTGTAATATACATATGCATAGATTTGTGTAGTAATACGTTTACAGTTAATTTAACGATCAGAATAGTAGGCTAACTCTGGAACAGAAAAAAATGTTATCCACAATCGAGCACGAAGATTTTTATTATTGATTTCAAACAAAATGTGTATAAGCATATTCTTACGTTGAACTAATTATTATTTTAAAGCAATATAGGGGGTACACATATCAGTTTTGTCCTAGTCAGTAATTAAGAGTAGACTGTAAATTGCAAAGGCCATTGTTCGCATACAGCTTAGGCTGTGTGGGGACAGACAGGCCTCTAAACGTTTACTCTAGGCTACGGCGTAAAAACAGATCCACACATCTTACTTTCAGAGGTAAAACCACAGCATATTATTT
>NW_015776261.1:0-918 GCF_001515625.1 Sinocyclocheilus rhinocerous | reverse complement strand
TGATTTAAAAACAAGACAAAAATACTGAGTAAGAAAAAGCAAAAAGAAACACATGCATTAGGAATCTCCATAAAACATATTAAAATTCTATTTTTTGCTGGTCTGTGGTTTTCTGGTAAGCATCATCTATTACGGTACATTTAGTTGTCAATCTTTCTGTATTTCATTGATATGACCTTTTTCCCACCTGTTCTTGACACTCTGCGTGTTTGTTTTTTACATTCCTTGACAGTTTTCAGCTCTTAATAAAAGTCTATTACGCTCAAGTCGAGTCGTGTTTATTTCTGTAGCACTGTATACAATACAGCTTCACAGAAATAAACAGGAAAATAGAATTCAACAATTATGAAACACATTCAGTTTCAGCTGTAAGACAACAGAGTCGTTATTCTTCAGCTTTTGTCCTCATCCGAACTCTCTCAGCTACTGTATGTTAAATACAGTTTACATTCTTACATTCTGCAGATTTTTCCATATATCGCACAGAAATGCATTAGATCATTAGCAGATATTTCTTCTGGCTATAAGCTCAATTTAAGAGTGTTTGGATATTTGTACTGGAAAACCAGACTAACACACTAACATGAAGACGTCAGGGTCAAATCTGATTATGGAAAGCCTATATTTTGATGTCAAACAAACAGACTGATGTGTTGATAGAGCCACAGACTGATTTACAAGCTACAAAAAACTATTTTTTAAAGATAATTAAAGTATGTTTTACAAAGAAAATACTATTTCAGCTTTTCTACTTCTAAAGTTCACATTTAATTCAATGCATTACTGTTTGTGAAATTTGCCAGCAATTTCAGAGTGAAAATGGTTTGTTCACCAGTGTTACTTTAGTATCACTGAAATAATATTATAGTTTTTATTAACATTCTAAATCAGTTTTTATTTATATAAATTTTGTTTTCA
>NW_015776260.1:0-918 GCF_001515625.1 Sinocyclocheilus rhinocerous | reverse complement strand
GAGACAATATTCATGACCTAATGTTCCATTATTTTACAAGTATACGTGTAGAAGCAATATAAAAATCTATGTTGAAATTTATCATGGATGCAGGGATCCAATATACTGATACACATGCGTTTTCTTTCTTAACTGCTTACATTCACTTAAGAAATTCGACTGTTTACGAGGATACTCGCCAGGACAGGCATTTTGACAATTTTGTGTGTATTTGGCCGTTTAAGCACAATAAGCTACGAAAAATAACTCAATTTGGTACTTGCAAGGTGTTTTCGAGGTGGCTTTATGTGCACGTGCTTTGAATGTGACTGTGAGCACGCAGAAAATCGTCTTTGGAGCGTGCAAGTACCGAATGGTTTTAATAGACTTAAAAAGATGTGCAAATTATACAGTTTTGTGACGATGCAACAGTGGCCCAATTAGGCAAGTGACAATTCTGTGAACTGTCCCGAACACGAGCGAATGTCTCGTATTGTAGCGTGCAGCAGCTCTCTTGTAGTGCAGATGAGATGTGCTGATGTGAAGCTGCTTCGAGAGAGTGAAAGAGAGACGACGGGGGACAGCTGAAACAAGCCGTTTTCAAATGCCTGGTTTGATCTGATATTCTATCTGGATTTATTTACATCTAACCTACATGCGATATTAAATGTACATAATATAAAATGTTTGTGGGAATTTCCTGCCTTAAAAACCCGGAACCTGCAGGAACGAGTAAAATTGGGTGATATATGCACAATCCTGCACCGAAATTCAGGACCTGATTGAAAATCTATTCTATTATATAGAGCCAAACCCTTTTACTAATGTCAGCGGGGAAGAGCGTGCATGACTCCACATCACAGCACGTCATATCAAACCCTCCGCCATTTTTAACAAACACAAAATAAAAATGAAACAAATATCTAATTTCTAATGTTT
>NW_015776259.1:0-908 GCF_001515625.1 Sinocyclocheilus rhinocerous | reverse complement strand
GTGTGTGTGTGTGTGTGTGTGTGTGTGTGCGCGCGCGTGTGTGTGCGCGTGTGTGTTTGCTTACTCACAGTCCAGGCCTTTTATGGGGATTTATGTCAATCCAAGTATGATTATGGCAGCACAAGTTAGATCGGAATCAGAAATGCTGTAAATTACTCTTCTTCTCCACTGAGGATAAAGAGCAAATCTTTTTATATGGAAGCCCGATCAGGAACAAGATATTCTTTAACTCAAACATCAAATCATCCGGTCTAATAACACATCAAGTTTGACCTCATGCCTTTGGAAAAAAAAAGCAAGTGAGGAAAAAAGAACGATACAGAGAAAATCCCCGTGGAATAAATGGGTCAGCTCACTCTCTGTAGGATTGTGCTATAGTCCAGATTAGTGATGAATGTCTGATTTAAAAGCTGAATGGCTATCACACCACTCTTTCCCTGATGAAAAACAAGATATAGAGGGGGGAAAGGGCTAAACAAAGCACGCTTTCCTAATAAATTAATTCAGTAATGGCAGTACTGGGCTAAAGCGGGAGAACAGGGCTGAAGAGACTAACCCTGGAAAGTCACTAATCCTTTATTCTCATGCTCTCTGTTTTCTAGTGCCTAAATAAAGTCACACGATATTTAGAGTGTGAAATATTAGATTTACTAACTTTACAGTACATGAACTTTATCACTTTTGCAACAAATCATCCCTTTCAGATTTTTCAGCTCTTGCCAAGATCAAGGGTAAGGTGGTAGAAGTAGAGCTGTTGATCGATTTAAAAAAATCAACTAATTAATCACACAGATTTCTGTAATTAATCGTAATTAATCACACCTAACATGACAACTGTTGAAATTATACATAGTATTTATGATATTTTCACATTGACTCTCCAAATTAATGTGGAAACAACATATTTT
>NW_015776258.1:0-918 GCF_001515625.1 Sinocyclocheilus rhinocerous | reverse complement strand
ACTTTCCGTACCCACTGTATATATATATATATATACTGTATATATTAAAATTAATTTTTATATATACACACACACACATTTATTTATAAATATTTACATTTTAATACATTTATATTTATTAACATTTATATTTCATATATAATATTGTATATATGTATAACATGCTGTTTTTTCATATATTTATATTTATTCATATTTATATTTTTGAAGTGAATAATATAATGCATATGCATGTTTTGAAAATTGCAGGTTTCAGTTTTTAAAATTAAAGTACAATTGTGTTGTGCCACTAGTTTGGAGCTCATGGTCATGTGTGATGATTCATACGCACTCCACCAGAGGTCAACAGGAAGAGGAAACGGGTCACACTTTTCTGTCTGTTTAGAAGTTACTATATGAATCAGCAGTAAAGGATTCTCCTACTTACGTAATGCCTTTTCCTTAATCTGTGTGAATTTGACGAATAAACCTGCATCCATATTGGCATATATGTTTGAAACTCATCCTCATAGAAATAATATCAGTCTAAAACAATGCCAAAAATCAGAATGATCTTAAAACAAGGCAGAAAGGAAAAGGTCATTTAACAAACCACATTTAGATTTCTTAATTTGTAGTGTTTACTAAAGATGAAGCATCACTTTTATTATTGCTCATTTCAGAGTTACTGATTTGAGTAAACATAGAAACCAAACACAACACACTTAACCGCATACAAACACTTAATGACTAGAAGCTCCCTTTATTTATTATAAAAAATGTCCCTCTAACACTACTATTTTCTATTCTTTTGACTTGTTTTATTTTTGTTTTAAAAATGACCCTTAAGGTTTCTTGTTTTCTTCATTTGACCCTCTAACTCTAGCACTCTCTATTCTTTTTCTAATATATCTACTTGTTTATCTTTTTATTTATTAT
>NW_015776257.1:0-918 GCF_001515625.1 Sinocyclocheilus rhinocerous | reverse complement strand
CAGCAGCGAGAAGAAGAGGAGGGTGATGAAGAACAGAAGCAGATGGAGGCACAGAGAGTGCAGACTTCAAACTCTGCTACAGACAATAGGAAAGCTGGGAAAAAGAAAGGTGAAGTGCTCCATCACTGCTCCATCATCATACGAGTTTCAGCTGTGTTATTATGTGTTAACACTAGTGTGTGTGATGTTTTAGGTGCTCCCACCCCTCCACAGGAGCCCAGTCCTCAGCCCGCAGTGGAGAAGAGCCCTGAGGAGGTCAAGAGGAGGGCAGAGAGGAAACGAATCAAACAGGAGTTTACAGCCGCACTGAAACGTGAAGGTACGCCGTGAGCTGCTGGGCGACATTGTCTTGTGGTACCTCAGTTTCAGGATGTTGTGTGTGCATGTGATGTATAAACCGTAAGAATGCTTTGCGTTTGTGTGCAGAACATGCAGTGAAGCTGCGTCTGGAGCTGATAAAGGCTCAGAACAGTGAGCAGTTTGCAGCAGAGAGCAGAGCAGGCCTACAGGAACATGGAGGAGTGGCTGGGAACTCGCTTCCTGTCTGAGATGAACAGGTGAGAGGAAGATGGATGGCTGGGTGACAGCAGATCAAGAGAAGATGACAACACCATCTTGGCTTTCTTGGTTATGATTATACTGCACATACCATAGTATAAAATTAATTTAGTAAAACAAATACCATTATGTATACATTTTTGTTTTGCTATATAACTTATAAAACTTATATATAAACTTTTTAATATATTTATTTATATAATATATAACTTTTAATAAACAGTGAATTAACTATTTATATACATTTATAAAAAGTAATCATTTATATAAATGAACACATATCACCTTCACCTAAGGTATTTTTAAATATCAATAAAGATCATACTGCAAGAAAATACTATTTTCATAACTATTACACAG
>NW_015776256.1:0-918 GCF_001515625.1 Sinocyclocheilus rhinocerous | reverse complement strand
GTTTGTGCCCAGAGGTGGAACAGCAGACGCCTCCACTGCAGTGAAAATGAAGCTGTCCAGTGCTGAAACTGTGACCCACTCCAACTCTGCCAGATCGATGGAGTGCAGAGCAGATCTCTGCCAGCTTCACCCTGCTGGCTTCGCAGTGCTCAGCTCCATGCTCTCAGCCTCTGAACCCTGTCACTGATATATGGACACTTACTTCAACACTGCATGCTGCTCAACCCCAGTGAGTTAGACCTGACTACAACACAGTCATACATTAGTGATATTATCCCTGGAGGGTTCATAAAAATTGCTTTTTCACAGACTGCTGGAATGGCAACAAGACAATATAATTTCTTTCCTCTCAGCATCTGGTTGTGCGATTAAAGATTAAAGTCTGCCACCCTCAACAGCGCTCTTGCATATGCCTGATTCAAATGCTAAATGACCATCGTGGCGATTACATTACTCACTGTGTTACTGAATCTTCACTGGAATTGGTTTCGAGACTATTTCTTGTGAATTTTAAAACCAATGAAAGTTGTTTTTTGTGTCTGCATCTGTTGTTTTGTCAAGTTCCCCTGGGTGGGTATGAAAATAAACTAAGGGCAGCAAGTAAAAAGTGGCCAGTGGGCAAAAACACGATGCTACAAAGAATAGATGCCAAATGCAAAGTCTAATTGCAGAAAAATGCTCAACAGCAAGGTACTTACATTTCTGCCATCGGCTTCTATCGAATGAAATTGTACACCAACTCATTGGGAGAAGAGCTTGGGTAAGGCAATCAAACCAAAACAATCCCTTACTCTACAACGACAGCAGCTGTACTTAAAGTCCCCATGAATTCAAAATTAAAGTTTTTTAGGTGTTAGTATCAATATGTTAGTATTAGGGTTATCTATAAGGCAGTGTGCTCCAAAACAGTGACAAAAT
>NW_015776255.1:0-918 GCF_001515625.1 Sinocyclocheilus rhinocerous | reverse complement strand
TTGTACATACATCCACATTGAGATCATGGTTCAAATGTCTTTTTGCTTTGAAATAATACATTAGGCTTTTGAGCAACTTTTATTTGTACACTTTCAATCAGCACTGTATTGCATTACTGTATATGTTTTGCCCCCACAATAAAAACTACAGAACTTTGATCATAAAACTATGCATTTAAATTTCATCTGATAAGACATATTATTGAGATACAGAATGATAACTGATATTTCTACTGGACACATTTTATGTAAGTAACCTGTTATACTGTTATGAAGATCTCATTGATTTACATTACAACCAAAAATAATTTCATCCTACTTTTTGGCTATATTAATTTCAGCAAATGCACCAAATTGCAAATTTTTGCCCAGTTTGCGCCTCTTGGGTGTTTTTTCTTCCTTGAGTATTCTATATCACATATCATATATTCTATATCCCGTTATGAGCCATAAAAGCCTGATGTATCACATAAAAAAACGTTTTAATAAACTTGCTTAAAAACTTGAAAACCTCTTCCAAGTCTGTTTGAAAATGTGTGATGGAATTGAATTTGGGTATTGGACCAAACAATTGTGAAAACCTGCTAAATAAGAGGCAGGTTAGACTCTAAATAACTGGCAGAGTTAATTATACGGCACTCCTGATTAAATTAGATTGGTCTTTTTAGTTATAATTAAAACTGAATATAATATAAATGCTCGTCTGACTGTTGGCAGGAGACAGTTACCAAAATGCGGGGTTCGTTAGGCGGGTGATTGAAGTTGCTGTGCGGTTTGAAGATGCGCTCGCTCATTAAGGGGGACGAGGACACATGTATGCAACAGGAAGCAGTTGGCCAGTTAGGCTGACAGTGTGGTGAGCACGCAGAGAATACACATGCAGGTTAACAGCAAGTCAATCAAACTCAGAGAGACAGG
>NW_015776254.1:0-918 GCF_001515625.1 Sinocyclocheilus rhinocerous | reverse complement strand
CTTCAACCGCATACCTCAATCATAATTCTACCCTCATTTTTTGATAATATTTGTGATGCAGTCTTGATGGGAAGGTTTTACAGAGAGCCACTAATTGTTTATGTATGGTCTCCACAGCAAGAATCAAATACACTTTACTTTAAAAAGGTCATATCATGAAGAATCATCTCTTGATCTTTTGACTTTGAGAACTTGATGGACTTTCAGCACTCAGAACCTCTGAACTGACCTGAATTATGACTTTGACATGTAAAAGTAGGGGGGAAAAGTATGAAAGGACCATTTTAACACCTGTTTTCTTTCTAGCATTGTTCTTTCTAGCCAGGCTATCATCCCAACCTTTATTCACACACGCAAAAAAAATGTATCTTCGCCTTCCCTTTAAGATGAGTCAGTGTGAATCAGAGGTCTGATCTGTGTTCAGTGATTGTGTTTGAAATGTGATTGGCAGGACAAGTGTGTGTCAGGCAGGTCGCTCAGAGTGCACACGTCAATCAGAGATCAGCCACGTCATGGTAACATGAACACAGAAAGATAAGTTTTCTCACATAGAAACCATGCAGGACATTTGAAAACTGCAAAACTGAAATATTAGGTTGAATCATTCCTAACTTGCATGAAACTACTGTAGCTGTTTTTGTATATTGCTCATAAAATGTACAATTCATTTAGTATTTTTAGGAATACACTGATATAGAAACTTAGGGTCATGCTGATAATTATATTGGTTATGGCCGATAACCGATATGACATTGGTTTATTTTGAGGATTTTTTTAACTGCTTTAATAATGCTGAAGCTTCAGTCTTGCTTAAAGTGAAATTTGGCATCAGAAAGGTATAAATAAAGAAATAAATAAATCATAAACAAAACAAAAAAATTAACAAACGTGTATGTGTGTGTATATATATATATATAT
>NW_015776253.1:0-918 GCF_001515625.1 Sinocyclocheilus rhinocerous | reverse complement strand
GATCTAGGGAGAGTGTTTGACTGATCTGGTCTTGTGTCTGGGTGCTGTTGTCTAACACATCTTTGGCTTGTGTTTCAGCCTCTGCTGTGTGAACTGGAAGAGTTTGACAGCTTCTCTGGGCGGGAATAAAACACAATATACATCATCACACAAAAGGACAGATATTTTTTCAAGTGCATGAATATTCTGGTTAGAGAAGGTAAGCAAACTTTTTTTTTTTTTTACCGATTCTTGTGTTTGCTGATGTGACTTTCTCCATGTCGATTCAGCACCAATTAAATCAAGAGTTTAATCCGTGAACATGTTTAACATGTCTCACACTTTATCTCAGAAAAAAAAGGTATATGTTCATATCTCTACAAAATGTTTTGTCTCAAGACGTTACAGTTAGCTTTGAGCTAGCGATTATTTTTCATAAAGCACGATTTTCTGGTTATTCATCATATTTACAAACTGTTTTATGTTGGGCGAATCAATATCTGCTTCTATGATGGGAAAACACTTCTTATCGCTAATTTTGCACGCTATTTTATTGTATTTGGCCACTGCACACAGTGTTGTTCATTCCTCCATTATAACCCTAGACGTAACATCCGTGACGACGCTGCCATGGATACCGTGAGCCAATCAATGATTGGCTGTCTGCTGTACGTCACTGGTGTTAGCTTCTGATTGGTCAACCGACTTTCCGCAGTTTCATTTTGTATTATAAAAGGACATTTTTCCTGGGTCATTCTTATAATTCGGTGACTTTTGGGCATTAAAAAAAAACACTAACACTAGTTGGTGAAATGCCATTATGCTTTATCATAAAAAGGAAGTGAACGTTTTCAGAAGTCATACATACAAAAACATCCTATAAAACTGACTGGCACAGGCAGGGCCGTTTCTAGCCAATTTGACGCCCTAGGCGAAATC
>NW_015776252.1:0-911 GCF_001515625.1 Sinocyclocheilus rhinocerous | reverse complement strand
GAGTAAGAAGATCTTACCAGCACACTATCTTCATGCACTCGTACTGTTGCTCCAAACCACTGATGGGATTTGAACTCTCCCTGATGCACTGCATCATTCAGGGTCACATTTAGATCTCCTATAAAAAAAATAATAATAAAAAAAATGTAAACATCATTGTGCTAGAATGTAAAGCCTAAAAAATAAAATAATAATAGATAGATAGATAGATAGATAGATAGATAGATCAAGGTGGAAAAAAGAACAGACTGTACAATGCAGGCTCAGGTGTCCACTGAGGTTAAAGGTCATATCATGAAGTGCCGGCACAAGAAGGGGAAAAACAGATGGTCACATATGGGCTGAAACTGGATTCATAATCAAAACAAAGGACAACATGCTGGCCAATGAGAGAGGTTGGGAATCAACAAATAGACCACCAGACCAAAACCATCAGAGATCAGGTTCAACTGCCAGAGAAGTCACTAGGCCAGAAAATTCTAAATGAATCGCCCGAAAGTCTCCAAAACGCTCCATTCCCCTTTCTGACTGCCAAACTGAACTTTGCCACAGACATTTCTCCAGTTGAACCATAATTACAAGCATGATGCAACAGGGTTCTGTGGTGTGATGGAGGGGAAAGGGGAAAGAGAGACTGAGGAAGAGGAGAAATGTGTGAAAGGTACAACTGGCGGTAACACAATTCTCAGCTGGCTCTAAGAGGGCCTGGTCTCATTCGGAATGAAGAAACTGTGCCAGGGAGCCTCATCCAAACAAAACAGGATAAAAGTTATGTGGGTTAATATTACAAAAACTGTCAAGAAATGTCTGGATCATACTGTAGCCCCAAATCAAAAGAAGAAGAATAGGAAATTATATTTTGCATAAAGAAAACCAAGTCTACAATTAAATCAGCCAAAATATTATTAAGC
>NW_015776251.1:0-916 GCF_001515625.1 Sinocyclocheilus rhinocerous | reverse complement strand
CTGCGCCATGCGCACACACACACACACACACACATATATATGTATCATCATTTACTCACCCACATATGATTTCAGCCTGTATGATTTTTTCTCATTTTCGGTTGAACTGCCCCTTTAAGAATGGATGTGCGATCACAGAAAACTAATTAGAATTTTTATAATTATCGCAGCTTATTTCTTAATTACCATCATTTTCTTGTTATTTTCTTGTTTTCATTTCTATTTTCTCTTCATTCTGATACACATGGGGAGGATTACGAGCAATTGACACCTGCGAGGGATTGTGGGAGCTGCCCTCCAGCACCTCAGAGATCAATGCGGCGATCTGTTGGACTGCAGTCAGTGTGCTTTTCTCCCTCTGGATTCCTTGGGTTCTCTCAGAGCTCACGCAGCCAGAATAACTAAGCAGCGCGCCGCACGCCTCTGAATGAAGATCGCTGTGATAATGCCCTTCACACAGAGGTGGTGTGACATTTACTCCACACTGAATGACCCTGCAGAAGATGTCCTGATTGTCTTCAAAGCTCAGATGAGGGAAGCGATGAATGTGTTGTAGGCAACGGCATCATGTTGTCAGACGATATATAGGAGAATTAAATGGGATGTACATTTTTGTATGAGGATCTATTTATATACTGAAAAATACAAGCAGTGGATATGAGTTTGTGTAAATCATTTATAAAATGTATGTTAATTGTTGAATTGAATTAAATTTGTGTTGGCTGATTTTAGTTAGTTTAGTTTAGATATAAATATTTACAAATTCATGACCAATTATTTTCACACAATGTGGGTTTTGCAACGATTGTGTGTACTACCATTCAAAAGTTTGGGGTCAATAATACTTTATTATTTTTTTGAAAGAAATTAGTGCTTTTATTCAGCAAGGATGCATTAAATTGATCAAAAGTGACAG
>NW_015776250.1:0-918 GCF_001515625.1 Sinocyclocheilus rhinocerous | reverse complement strand
ATCTAACCAAGTTACAGTAATAATTAGATTTTACATAAAGTGCTAATGCCTTAAATAGTAACAGTTTGGGTAGGACAGATTTTTCCCTCAGGAACCGTACTTGGGAAACATCTCAGCTTTGTTATTTTGAAGTGTTTATATGTTGTAGACTGCATGTTATCATGGTAAAAATAAGGTATATAAAAGTACTCAACAATAAGAATATTTTTTTCTACTGTCCAGGTAGAAGTAGTTCAGATTTGTACTTAGCAATGATAGAATAAATCTCAGATGATTGATGTAATAATATGCAATACATCAGACACAACCAACAGTTTGTTTTGTAAGGCAAAAAAAAAAAAAACATGTATGTGATCAATAAATGTCTGTGCTGGCTTGTCAAAACTCTCACTCTGGCCCTGGACCATCTTTATTGTTGAGCCCTGTAAAATCTAGAAATGAAAGGGGACATAGTTCATGCAGATAAACATGGACTGGTTTATAAATAGATGCATCTTTAAATTTTATAATGCCATTTTACTGCTTATGAGTTTTTAGGGTGGATAAAAGATACGTGTTGTCACCCGACATTAGCTGTTAAACCGGGAAATTAGCTATTTAATCACAACCTAGTAAATGTTGCACTTGCACATCAATTAACCATCAGTGTGACTTTATCAAGACAGCAGGAGTGTGAGAGTTGCAGTGGCATGTACAACATGACTTTCTAACATTTATAATATGAACTGACTATATATTATTTACAAGACCCTCACTTATGAAAATCATTTATACAAGATTGTTGTTTTATTAGTCCTGCTGTTCTGGTGTGTTTATGTACTGTACTGTAAAGCCTCTGTCAGAAATCACTGTGCAGGTAAATGTGGTTGAGGATGCAGCTTCATCGACATGTAAAATCATCTCTCATAAATCATAAAT
>NW_015776249.1:0-918 GCF_001515625.1 Sinocyclocheilus rhinocerous | reverse complement strand
TGTGCCATGTTTCCTGTAATATTATTATGTCCATGTCTGATATGTTGTTGTTTAAATCTGAGGTTTGGGTTTTGTAACCAAAACTAGATGAATTAATACCCAGTATGTTCCACATTGTATTAATTAGTGTTTAATTTAATTAATCAGTGTCTCTCACTCTGTGTCAATCTTAAAGGGATAGTTCACCCAAAAACACAATGGAAATGTCATTCACTCACACACCGCTGAAGCACGTCCAGCAGGATCCTGAACAATGGGTTCCTATCAGGAACAAGCATCTGTCCTCGGACTAAACACACTGCTTGTTTCCTTCAGTGTCCATAGTTTTTCTTTGTGAGGCGTGCGCTTCAGGTCACATGTCCAGAGCCGCTGCAGACACACGGATGGAGCTTTAGGTGGCGCTGAAACACTGGAAACTGATTATCGGATGTGTTTGACTCCACACACACACTGAACACATGCTTACATGTGAAATATACACACACGTCCACATTGATGCTGATCCTCGCTTCATTAGAGACGGCTGGAGTTAAGAGACGTCAGCAGACACATCTGTGCTTCTGTCTTAGATGAAGCTCCATTCTCTCTCCTGCGTGTTATTGAGCTGCTGCTGGACTCATGGAGAAATGCATGCATTAACATCATGCCACAGGCCCTGCTAATCGTAATAGAGCAAGATGCTGTGGTGTGTGTGTGAGTCAAACACTGCTGTGTTAGCGTTTCACACACATACAGATTCATGTATGATCACATGATTCACAGCCCCCGGAGAGCTGGTGATCATGTGACCTCAGCGTGAGCTCGGATTGGTTGTGGGTTTGTAACCAGGCAGACTCTGACAGACTGTGGCATCTCTCATACATGAGCTGTGTTATTAGTTTTGAATCGGTGATGCTGATCACATGTGCGTGAGGAAAC
>NW_015776248.1:0-918 GCF_001515625.1 Sinocyclocheilus rhinocerous | reverse complement strand
ATATATATATATATATATATATAGTTTTAGTTTATTAAGTTTTAGTTATTTTAGTGCTTCAACTTTAAATGAAAATGAGAAATGTTGCCTTGGCAAATAGTCAAAATAAGAGTTTTTTTATAACATTTTTTTTTATTTTATGTCAGTTAATGTTTATTTCATTTAAGTAATAAAGATGTTTTTATGGTTTTAGTTTTAACCGTGTCTCAAGTAATCTTGTTTTGAGGAAGTTTCGATGTTTGTACTGGAAAACAAGACAAAATTACAAAATAAGGAAATCTATTTTTCACAGTGTTTCACTAGCTTGTTTCTACCCACATTTTCTTATTCCAGAGGGATTGATCGAGCAACATTCAAATCTCAGTATTTTTTTTTTTGTCATATTACAGACATTTATACACCAGAAAGAATAAATCTGTTAATCTGAAGGATTCATGCCATCCCAGAAATCTCTATAAAATAAATGTTTTCAAAGTCAAAGCATTGTGATTGGTCCATATTAACCAGCGCTGAGATTTGATTGGTTGTAAATTACCATTTCCATGTGAGTGTCTCATTGTGGCACATGAGAATCCATCATATGTTGTCACAGACACACATCAGTGTTTAGAGCTCGTTCTTCCTCACATCCCAGCGCTTGTGTGTGTGCTAGAAACAGTAAAACCCCTATGTTCCTCTCTTGCTAGCACGCCTTTCATATCATGATAGAGGTAAGAGCTTCTTTCACTCTCACGGTGTCCCATCATGCCCTGCTGATGCTTTAGTTCTCATCCCGTCATGAGTTTGTGATGCAGTCACTGTGGTCTGCATATGGGCTCTTTATTTATTTATTTCCAGTGTGCATGGATTATTATTTGTGTTCTCCTGCATCAGATGCTGTGTGTGTGTGTGTGTGTGTTGATGTGTGTGTGTGTGTGT
>NW_015776247.1:0-918 GCF_001515625.1 Sinocyclocheilus rhinocerous | reverse complement strand
GAACACCCCCGGGAGGGATTTCTCCTGGTGGACCTATGGGACCTATGGGACCAGGTATTCCATCCACACCTCGTTCTCCCTTTATGCCAGGAAAACCGTTGCGTCCATCATTACCTAAGGAGGAATCCATTAGTGCTAATGCTTGATATCTAGCATGACCTACAATGTCTAACATGGCTGGGGCTAATGATGTTGGCAGTAGATTTGAGAAAACTAGTGAAAACATCTCATCTAACTTACCAAGCCTCCCTGATAATCCAGGTGCACCAGGTTGACCCTTGTCTCCTGGTTCTCCTGGTCTCCCTGGAGAACCTGGACCTCCAGGGGTGGCCCCAAGGACCACACCGGGTTCTCCCTTAGCTCCTGGCAAACCTGGAAAACCATCTCTTCCTGGAGGCCCATGTAAGCCAGCATTTGTTGTTCCTGGTAAACCTGGATCTCCTCTGGGTCCGGGGAAACCTAATCATAAGTTAGCCAATTTAAAAATGTGCAGTCACATTAGTGAAACTGCAGCGTAAAAGGGTTCATTGTCACTTCTCAGTAGCATAGAGACGTAAGAAGCACTGCTTACACAGAAGTCAATTTCAAACTTCTGTTGCTCAACAAGGTGATTTTATGTTACCCACTTGAAAATGAGCAAAACTTGTATGTTTTTGCCCTCCTGCGAAACTCCCAATCACAAGGATTCCTATTGGAATTACTGGATTTTGCATGCAAAATTCAACGGTAAATGTGACTGCACCTTAATACAATTTAATGCATTATAATGCAATTGGAATTATAGTTTTAAATATATGGCTAGCCCAAACAAGCTGAGCAATTACGGTGTGTAAAATTTGTGGTTAGATGGAGCACCCATTCACATTTGAGGCCGTAATCTTACCCTGAGGTCCTGGCTGACCTCCAGAGCCTGGTTCT
>NW_015776246.1:0-918 GCF_001515625.1 Sinocyclocheilus rhinocerous | reverse complement strand
TGTTACTCTAAAGAAACAAAGTTGTCTTCTGATGGAATAAAAGAGGTTGCACGTGCTGAATTTGACAGAAAATGCATGTATAGCATAAGCATAAACTTTACGAGAGCTTGTTGAGCTGGTCTTGTTAATGCATGTCTAAGCACATTTAGTAAATTCTGTCCACCACACAGCAAAGTTAATGGAGATGAGCGTTAGAATAAATGAGAAAGCGTTTTAAAGAGGTCGGACATTGATTCGTGTGGTGTACAGGGGGGTCTGCTGAATTAAACAGGTCATCAGTGGCTTTGTTTCCGTCTCCTGTCAATAACCCCATTGAGAAACTGATGGTTTGTTTTCCACTTCCACATGATCACCCTTTACCTCAAACTCCCAAACCCTACAGGCCTGCATGTGCATCTGATTAATTACAGTCAAAAACATCTTGCTTTGTTTACAGTCAGTGTGCATCATGTTACATAATTGCGTGGTTTCCTTTCATTACATTATGCAATCACAATGTTCCAGGAGACATAACTTTGAAAAAAAAAAAAACAGTAACACTTTACAATATGATCTCATTTGTTGACATTAGCTGATGCATTACCAAAAAACTAACAATGATGATTGTATTTTTAAAGGTTTTATTAATATTGGTTAATGCTAGTGAATAGAAATACAGTGATATATTGTTTGTTAACCTTAAAATATCAGTAACAATTTACAATTAGATCTCGTTAGTTAATGCAATATCTAACATAAGCATAGAATGAGCAATATTTTTAAAGTCTTTGTTAATATTGGTTAATGCTAGTTATTGCTTGTTTGTTCATGCAAGTTCACAGTGCATTAACTAATGTTAACAGAACTGACTTTTAATTTGAAAACATATTAGTAAATGTTGAAATAAACATTAACTAATATTAATAAAGGCTGTGGAAG
>NW_015776245.1:0-918 GCF_001515625.1 Sinocyclocheilus rhinocerous | reverse complement strand
AGCACAGTTGATGCTAACCCGCCAAACTGCTGCGCTCTATCGAGCCTTGAGTGAATTCAATTCAATTACCCGTTCATCAAGTCTGCCACTGATTCGTTCCTGAATGAGTCGGTTCTTTTGAACGAATCTAATTATTTATCGACTCTCTCATTAAGAAAAGACGGTTTTCATTTTATCTTAAAACATAATAGAGTTTTCCCCCATCATTTCACATTTCTATATTTAAAATGTTATATTTAAAATATTGATCTCATAGCATTATTTGTGCAGTTGTTATTGCAGATGAATGCATTTACACTGCACAAATATTGAGATCCATATCTTAAATATAACAATGAATATAACAGACTAATTAACAGACATACTCAGCTGCTTTGGCATGTTCTCAAATCTACCAGAAATTAATGGGCAACATTTTCTTTGGATCTGTATATAAGTGCACAAATACTATGTAAATCACTTAGGCCTGCATGTAAATAAGTTGTGGTGTAATTTGAAACAATTCAAAACACTGATTGTATGTTTTAAGATATGAGCTGTAAAAGAGTCCGATGTCTCGTGTCTTGTTTTGATCGTTTATTATTATGGATGTAAAGTAATGCACAAATTGGTGGGAGCTATTAATCTTTTTGAATTTGATTCCATATAATAGCCCCTTTCAAAGAGTCCCTTCAGTGATGCATACAGCCGGACTACACCGCCTGCTTTTCCATTGCTTTTTTAAAATTGCTTTATTAATTAAATGCCACAAGAACACGAGATATTACATATACACATTATAATATTAACATTAGCTGCCAGAGAGAAAAAAACACCAAAACTACATAATAATAATAATAATAATAAACATAGCCATGTTGATTTCCTCTGAAATACAGTTCTTTAAAAGTAACATCACACTTGGAATTGCGCCAAGCA
>NW_015776244.1:0-918 GCF_001515625.1 Sinocyclocheilus rhinocerous | reverse complement strand
GGTGTACGTGTGGAGAGCTAGAAAGAAGGGATCATACGACCTTACCAAATGCAATCAGAGTACCGTGTAAAATCACTTTGTGTTTACATTCCATGGACTATTTTGGAAGCAGCTACACTCGGGTCAACTGTCTTGTCAGGGCCAAGGGCCCCCCTAAAGCAAGAACTGCAGGTGACTGGATTCATCACCTTGAACATCAGGTGACAATAACCCAGCTGGATGGGAACCTGCATTCTCCACAGCAAGAGACAATCAATGTGACCGTGATTTGCCACGCATCCCCAGAGAAAGGAAATCGAACCAGTGCGGTTCCTTTGTGGTCTTTGTGTTGGGAAGTATCAGTTGTTTTTGAGACCACCTGGTCTGCACTTAAAGAAGTTTTAAAGTGTGAAAGTCTGTGCTTGAAATGCAAACTGTGAAACATACATTTAAACATTTTAGCATAAAGAGAAAATGACCTAGCCATCAAGTTTTAATTGAACTGTTTGGTACATTTTCATGTCTATAACAGTCTGTTTCATGTAGTCTGCCAAAGTAGATATTGTGTCCTAAAAAGTCTGTATTTAATTGTGTGAAGTCTTGTCAAATGCTTTCATTTTCATATTTATTAAACTAGCAGCTTTCTGTCATTTGATCTGGGAAAGTGTTTTATGGGAAAATCCGGGGAAATTTGAGTTACAGGAATCCACAGCGTCTGTTATAGCTTAACTTTCACTTTAACATTTCACTTTTGCTTTTCGGTTTTTCTGTAATGTTATCCTATCTGTTCAGAACAATAAAGGTGGGATGATTTGGAGAGGCTTATAGCTCACTGCATGTGTACAAGCCATTTCCGAATTTCCAACAAGACGGGAACAAGCACACCTTCCAAAAATAAACCACTCCACATGTGCCTCCATCCTTTCAAGACCAATCAGA
>NW_015776243.1:0-918 GCF_001515625.1 Sinocyclocheilus rhinocerous | reverse complement strand
TGCATATGATATGCAATTTGATGTACATATAATACGCAGCTACCCCACACCCTTAAACCCTAACCATTGCATATCATATACACGCCAAAGTCAATTTCTGCGTATAAAGAGCACGCCAAATAGAAACAGAAAATCATGGACACGCGCTTTCATGAGATCGGGTTAGTATTTAAAAACATATTCAGTTTATTAGCACTCTGTCTATTAGTAATCTGATCCGTTTCATTTATGTGTGGCTGACAAATGTGCATCACATTAATTTTATTTTGTTTATCTGTTTATGATAAAACTGGGAAATCAAGGTGGATGGCAAATTTATATGCAATTTAAATCTTAACTTCAGGCCTAACGGACTTCACACATAGAAGAACACACAAGTGTGGACATCAACTCTTGTTTACATTGAGAGTTCAGTCCTTTCTCATTCAGAGCAACATGAAAAGTCACTGACTGTACACAATATCACAAATTAATGAGAATTTGTTATGACTGCGTCGTATGCTCGGCTCATGAATAATGTATGCTGTGGGGGCGGAGCCTGTTTGTGGAATGGTAAATGGGGTCGCTTACATTTCTCATGAATATTCAATGAGCATCTGACAGACACCTTAAATAAACATGATGCAAAGCCTTGTGGGAGAAACACTGTGTGAGATCTGGAAATGAGCGTCTGAATACGGTACGTTTGGCAGGAAGTCACGTCCTAACGATGGGCTCGTTTTTAATTGGATTGTATGTGCATTAATTGCGAATGTGCTTGTCGTGTCCTCTCTATTCAGGCTCTGCATGACTCCATTCGTCTGTCTTTAGTTGTCTGGCAAGGGAACGCTGGTGATGCTGACTTGTATTAAACGCTATAATTTCATGAACTACACTTAGACGAATAGCAACCTGAATGGAGGTCTGAAAAAAGTTATT
>NW_015776242.1:0-918 GCF_001515625.1 Sinocyclocheilus rhinocerous | reverse complement strand
TTTTTTTTACAGTCACTTATGATCAATTTAATGCACCCTTGCTGAATAAAAGTATATATTTCTTTTAAAAAAAGTCTTACTGACCCCAAACATTTGAACAAGTGTTAGGTGTGTTTTTAAAAGAATTGTACTTAGATTAAGATGGCTGCTGGCAGATTTTGGAACTGGGACAAGGATAACTCCATTAAACATGATCTTGCATTACAAACAAGGACCACTTTGTCCATGAGAAAATTACATGTATAAACAAAACACACAAGAGAATGAACTTACCCAGTAATTTCTTCCCAGCTTGCTGTTTGTGGATGATGGTGATCTCTGACTGGCAGGGAGCCTCTGAAACACATTGATTTCAGATCAGCAGTGAGAAAGATACCTCTACCATTATTCCTCTGGTAGAGAGATTTTAACTGCAGGCATTATGTCATTTAGTATATAAATATCTCAAAACTAGATTATCCTACAATCCTGCATAATTTCTAGACTGCCTTTCTGTTGTAACGGTTAATGATGTTCTGTCTTAATGTCCTAATTTTCTTTCTCAGATGAACTTATACACCGTACGTGCTTTATACAGTGTACGGTAACACTTTACAATAAGGTTCTATATGATAATATTATTATTTTAACATTATTTATTAATTTTATGAATAAACAATACATTTCAACCAGTAAAACATTTAACTAATGCATTATGAACCTACTCTACATGTGTATGAACAATTGTATATTTATAAATTAACATTAAGAAGATCAATTAATTTTAAATTTTATTTAAAAATAGTGTTAGTTCAGAACAAATTAACTAATGTTAATCTTATTTAATAAACTATATACTCTGAAATACATCATTCTCATTGGTAAATTATTGGCATTGACTGGTGAAATATTTTTGTATAATACTGCTAAACTATATTT
>NW_015776241.1:0-918 GCF_001515625.1 Sinocyclocheilus rhinocerous | reverse complement strand
CGACCACACGCCCCACCGTCAACACAGAAGACCTGCTGAAGGTGAGGAAGTTCACAGAGGATTTTGGACAGGAGGGCTGAACCACGACACTCCATTCAATCCCAACATCCATTCGTATGTAGCTGTCCAAACTCAACCAGGACTATCTACTCTAACTAACCCGCAGCCTGACGGCAGGAGCATGTGGTCTATTCTAACCTTTCTAATCGCCCAACACTACAGAACATCACATTCATCAGTTTGGAAAGACGAAAGCGCAAGAGAGAGCATGAAGCTTGCTGTAAATTGTTTTATGTTTACATTTACATAATCAAATTGATTGAAGTATTCATTTTATGAAGTTTTTTGTCTGTCTGCCCTTAATTCTGAACCGGCTATGAACAATACAGCTCACAGCAAAGATTTATGTTAATTTATTTAATTTAATTTAGTTGTTTAGATTGTTTTGAGTGCAGATCACTTTGAGCTTCAACAGTATCTTTTGTGTCCAGCTTAGTATTGCAGCACTTTACTGAATAAACGTGGTCTGGGTGAATCTCTCAAAGACACGTCTGGGTCACATTTCACCCCAGAATTAAACAGGGAAAAAAATCAATTGTATTCAGAAAGAAATTGAAGCCTGTTTGGACATAATTATTAATGCTGATGATTTTTTATCTCTACATATAGTAATTGAGATTTGCTTCATGATACAGTGTCACAATGCAAAAAATAGGCTTGATGTTCTTTAATCATATTTTGGGTATTTGGGTTAAGAAAATCAAGTCTGTTTTACGACTTTTCTGATTTTTTTGCAGTGATACAATGTTTTCAGTGTATCTTCCTTTGCCTGTGGGCTGAAATATGACCTGGCCATGTGTTTGACACGCTCACCCATCAACATTTCACTTATTTAAAAACCGATCAAGCAGATGTGTT
>NW_015776240.1:0-918 GCF_001515625.1 Sinocyclocheilus rhinocerous | reverse complement strand
CTTGACTTTGTGTCCTTCCTTGGAAATGCATGAGAACAGTTCTACAAGAGAAATGAGGAAGTTAAATATCCTTTTATGTCACTGAGGAGAAGTGTTTGTAACTGCAGAACTTGTACACTGTTTTCCGTCAGCTGAGTTCACTGGAATTTCCTGAGCAGGAAGGGCCATTCAGATTAAACTGGCAATGCTGAAAGTTCCCCGACTTCCCGAATTCCCAAAATAAGGAACGTTGTGGAATTGCACAATGCTGCTTTATGAAGAATTTATCAGGATGGTAGATTAGTCAACAGTTTACCCACAGGGAACTTTTTGAGATTACATTCCTAGAAAGTGTCCCCAACATTGATGTTCTTGGAAAAGGGTGTAGTGTCCATTTAGCATGTTATTTGAACATTGCCTACAAAATTTCCACATCCTATATTCCTAGTCTTTGCAATTTAAAATCACGTTTAAACCAACAAAGTGAAGTGAAACTCCTTGAAAATGTCCTCAAACTTTCAGATTCACAAGTCATGCAGTTCAACTCACTGTCACACTTTGCTTTCGTCTTGCTCTTTACAGTAAAGGAGAGTCAAGACGTGCATGTGGTTTTCTTGATTTGAATACAAACCTGAGATTTCTAAAGGGAATCCACCTTCATCTTAACCCTCCTTATTTCCGAACTTGAACCCAGACTGCACGCCTTTTTGATTTTGAGATACCGTTGTGCGTCTTCAGTCCCTGAGACACCTCTTGAAATGTTCCATGCAAATGATGTAGTCATAGCGCTCGCTGTCTGAGCCCTGAGGAGTCCGGTTAGGACACGTAGGGCCCTTGACAGCTCCTGTAACTGCAGGAGAATACTCATATGATTCAGCCAGATCCGAGAAATGACAGCAGGCCGGCAATCCGGAAAATCCGACTTTTTTTTTTTTTTTT
>NW_015776239.1:0-918 GCF_001515625.1 Sinocyclocheilus rhinocerous | reverse complement strand
TGCTGCGTTAATGTGTTTGGAGCGCAGCAGGAAGCATGAGGTAGGCCAGCGTGCCAGTACACATATAGGGAGTGAGCGCTTTCTCACAGTGCAGGCATGAGGGGAGATTTACTTTTATAGAGCAGCTGTCATCAGTTCAGCATCTCATCCCTCTCACTACTGGCCAGATCGAACTCATTAAACTCACTGGAACATTAGCATTTGGACTCTTAAAGCATGAGCTGGCAAATGAATAGATCTTTCGCCAAGTATTGCACTATGAAGTATGTTGCGTGAAATTACATAACTGTTCATGAATGTGAAATATATATTAGACTGAGATGCACTTTTTGACTCTTGGGACTTGTTCAGACAGGCATACAAAATCTGTGTTGATTTTTAGGTGCTTTGAAATCTGATTAAGATCAGATTTTTCTTGATGCTTCTCAGTCTGAACGATCTTATCAGATTTGATGTGGGAATTTTTGCCGTTCGTTGTGCAATGGGTTGTTAGGTCAGGTGTTGCAACAAGAACACTTGACAAAAACATTTACAGCTGAAGTCTCACGCATAGTGAACCATGTTTGCGTTGTTACAGTTGATACAGTCTGAACAGAAAAATAGGTTGATGTTAAGGGCTTAAAAGTGTTTGTTTGTTTTTTGATCCAAAACTGTTTTAATAGAGTTGTGGAAATTAGGGAAAGTCTAAATGATAAATGAAAATAAAATTCTCTAACCAGAGGTCTGCACTCCCATGGCATTAATGACAGATCTTTGGGACGTTCTGTGCTGGACAAGTTTGTATTGCTGAGTGCAGGTTCGGGATGGACAATACTGATATGTGTGCGAGTCAAATAAATGACTTGTGGTATTTCAGCAAAATATAATATACAGAAATAAAATGTTATGCACATTTACTTTAGATTTTTAAGGTTATTT
>NW_015776238.1:0-917 GCF_001515625.1 Sinocyclocheilus rhinocerous | reverse complement strand
TTATAGATGAGACCAAACAGCCTGTCTCAGTGAGCTCTACCCACTCCCTGAGACTGGAAACGGGGGGAAGGGAGCTTGAGATAACAACCGCTGCAATCAGTATGTGTCGATGTTTAATATCAGCTCCAACGAGCAACAATAAGCAGACATGTGCATTCATTCTCAAGTCTCTGATTTTAGGTGTCGCTGGACATTATGTCAATGACATTATACAACAACATTAATAATGCATGACATCTATATGACATTGACAACCAAAATGATGTCTTAATCCATATTGTAAGCATTGGCCTGTGTGTGATTATGTAACATACGCATTCAACACACACCTGACATGATAATATGGTTGAATAAGTACGGGCAGGTATTCAAACAGTAGGCCGTGTTATGACCTTCACACAGTTATGCCTTCGCACAGCCATTCGGCCTGTGAACAAACGCCGGACTCATTCACGGCATTCTTAGAAATGCAACGTGTCAGACTGAGAAGATGGAATTTGTGAAGAAGAGCTGCGCTGCATGGACAAATAATCAAGAAAGGAGAAAAACGAGGCTTGAGTAAGGGGATGAGAGAGATAGAGTGAGGGGTAAAGAGAAGGAGAAAGCATGGCTCCTGCCTTTTTCTGCACCCATCTGTTCGGAGTGCAGGTGGAGCTCTATTCACTCAGCGCTGCATGTGTGTTGGTGGGGGGTAAGGCAGAAAGGGAGGGCAAAAGGAAGAGTGGAGAGATGGTGGAGGGTGGAGGGACGGGGGGCTCTCGGTGATCTCTCCTGAAGGGGATAATGGGAGAGGAGCGCATTGCAATGGCTGCCATGTAGTACCCTCCCTGCACAATTAGCCAATCAGCAGCAAGCTCTGCCAGCCAGAAGGACACATAAAAGAAGAACATTGCAGCAGAGGCACAGAAGGAGCCTGC
>NW_015776237.1:0-917 GCF_001515625.1 Sinocyclocheilus rhinocerous | reverse complement strand
AATTTTTTGTCACATTTTCAATAAAAAACATCTATAAAACAGCAGAACGACAGACACAATTTCAAATAGTAAAATAAACATAAAGCAACCTGTTTGACGTACGTATCATGTTTACATTTTAAACGTAACATCGCCGTTATTAATTATCACCTTAAATTATCTTAATGTGGATACCACAAATTAACTTATACTTACGTTCATGAAGAACTGCCAAAAGTTCTTAATGAGTTCATCAGTTCTTTGCAAATGAGCAAGTATCTTGTGTCTTTTATGTGGTCTAAAAATATCGGTTGCACAAAATGGACATTCATTGTACAGTCATTACAATTCATACAGTCATTGTTTCGTCTCATGAAAAATACATTGCATAAGAAATAATATATTATGACTAACAAGCTATCATAATATACATATTTGTTATATTTACGCATTACCATTGCCATGTTCTTCCAGGAATTACGTATAAGTATGGTTACCGCTGATTGGCCAACGCAGAAGCTCTTTTCACCAATTAGAAACCTTTTGGCACGCCCATTGCTCCAGGTTGCAGTTATCCCTATTTGCTCATGGTTCCCCCATGTGGTTGATAAACGCAATGTCTGTTACCAGTGTCGTAATTACTATCGCTGTATAATCTTCCCCGTGGGCAGCGCAATACACATGAATGACTAAGCTGACGGAACCGGCGAATGCAGAAACCTCGTTTGGAAACCAGCTAACTTAGTGTTTCATTGCCAAGTGAATCTGTTTTTGAACGAATCATTTGAGAAAGTGATTCAATGACCCATTTATTTAGACAGTGATTTGCTTCATTCTTAAATGAATAAGCATTTTGAATGAATCGTTTAAAATGAATGACTCTGGTGACTCGATCATTAAGACTTATTTGCTGCCACCTACTGGTGGTTTTAGTGTAA
>NW_015776236.1:0-917 GCF_001515625.1 Sinocyclocheilus rhinocerous | reverse complement strand
GTAAGGTGAATGATTGTGTCGATTAACGAGATGGCGGGACAGAGAGTGCCCGTTTTAAAGAGTACAAGCGAATGAGGGAAGGAAAGAGGGAGAGAAATGAATGAGTGAGCGGAGAAGCAAAGGGAGAGCAAGTGGGCGAGTAATGGAGGTTAGTGATGGGAGTGTTGACAGGGAGTGTCAGCCCTAACCACAATGACCCGGCGACGGCCGCCGCATGCAAAATTGGGTGAATTTGAGTGTGAGGCCGAACGTGAAGCGCATGTGAAATGAGACATGAATTCGAAGTAAGATGTGAAGGGAATGGAAATCAGGAGACCAAAAGAGTGGGATGTTTTCCAGAATGTCTTTTTTTCCTTTTCAACCACATCTGCTTTTAAGGATGCTTTATGAGAGCACAGGCGATGATGTAAACATCGAACGCATAGCTAGATTAAATTAGATATTGACTGCTTTAAATAAAATTAGGCCTATTTTTGTCATTGTGACACTGTTTTCATGATTATGAAGCACATTTTCTCCTCAAATCCCCATTAATGCAATGAATCTGGACGTTTTATATTAGTCTCAATGAAGATCCACATTAGATTCTCATTACTGTAATACAATATTAAAAAAAACATCACAGTAAAAATGACTGTATTGCAATGTTTTTTTAAACTATCAATTTAAATAAATTAAATTACATAAATTGTTGCATAAAGTTTTGCATTACAGTACTGATATTTTTGTTTGACATTACGACATTACATGAGTAGGGATGTGAATCTTGTGGTTGACAGTGAGTTAATTTGATTCATAATTCACTTTTGATTCAAAAGTCATGCTTGCTAATTCAGAACGATTCAGTTTGAATTGATTCGATCAACAACATTTAGTTTTTTTTTTTGTGATTCTTTAAATCTAATGTATCTTAGACA
>NW_015776235.1:0-917 GCF_001515625.1 Sinocyclocheilus rhinocerous | reverse complement strand
TTATTAAAATAAAACAAAAATGAAATCTATAAAATGATCGGAACCCCTCAAAGGTTCTACATAGATGGATACAAAGAACCCTAAAGGGATCTTTTGATTGAACCCTTAAAAAGGGTTCTATAGAATCTTTTAGGGGTTCCCAATATGTAGTGCCTGATAGAACCCTTTAAGGTTCTATATAGAACCTTTTCTTTTAAGAGTGTAGAATAAGTTAGAAAGTGGAGCAGACTATTCAGACAGTCAATAGCCGTCTGACTAACAGGAATTATACAATAGAATTTGACATTTTTAATTATATAAGGAAAGTCCATGGCAGCAGAGGGTCAGTCAAGCGTCAGAAGTCTATCTTCGGAAAATAATTTTCACCAAAGTGAGCGATGACCTCTGACTCCACACTGAAGCCATGGGAAAGTTTGCTGGGAAAGCTTGGTCAGACACTGCCAGACAGTTCCAAGTCCCTATCTTTGGATGCCAGATACCCCCCACCCACACCAAAACACACCCAAGCGCTAGAAATCAGCCCACGCTCATGCTCACATGCTCTCGCAGACACATTCACACACAAAAACACAGATGTGCGCAGCTCACCCACCCACACGCACTCCCAAACACTCAAACACACTAACGCATAAATACCTGCCCACACTCGCACACGTTTGCGAAGATACACGAAGAATACGCCAATGAATTTCCACATTCAGCTACTTCCCTGCATGCATGCGTCTAATCCTCGCTTTGCCCTCTCACACGTGCATGCACAAATTCACACACTCTCTGCCTTCCTCACACACATACTTCAAAAAAATTGTGAATTCTGGTTGTCTTTGTTTGTGTCCACCTCTGTGGACATTCTCTCTCCCTCTCGCTCTTCCTCTTCTCAAATGCACCCTAACGAGTGCAGAATTCAGTGTTTATAT
>NW_015776234.1:0-915 GCF_001515625.1 Sinocyclocheilus rhinocerous | reverse complement strand
CTGTACAGAGGGAGCTTTTAGTAAACAGCACACAGGATTTGGCAGTGCTGTTATCAGCAATAGGGTGTATGTGAGATTGTATACTAGAAGTGGAGAGGATATTGCATGTTACTAAGTGTGTTCTTCATTGTGCTGTCTGATAGCAAGTTGTCGCTTAATAGCAGACTGTTTTATTAATATAAACGTTTTGTAGTACACATACTGTACATATATAACATGCAAAGGTGCCATGAGGACAGTCTCTCTGAGTCAACCCACTTCAGTGGTACTGTTGAATTTCATGCTTGAGGCTATGTTGAAAATCTAGGAGTCTAAATGTAATTTAGAATTTTTATCTTTTAGAATTTTTGGACATTTTTTAAAAAGTAAATGTGGTATGATGTAAAGTTAGTGAAATATTCTGCACTCTTTTTAGGCCATTAATTGAGCAAGCAAATTTATGACACTGATCATGTGAATTCCTTTGAACAAAAGGTCAGATGTTCTTCCATTGAAGCTCAAGATGCTCTTTGGTTCATTCTCAAATTATGCTAGGTCACATGATCATTAGCTTTTACACAAACTTGTGGAGTTCATGCAGTCATTAAAGCAAAAGGATGACAAATCAAATATTTTCAGAGAATACTTTCTGAGATTCATGTTGATTTTACACTCAATTTGTTACGCTGATAATATTTGTAATTGTGAATTAATTTAGAAAAATGCAAAATAGTAACATTTTCAGTAGTAGCTTCTTGTGCTTTCCACTGGTCTCTTAGGTTTACCATAGCAGCATTTATTTGGTCACAAATAATGAAATATTACAATTTATAATAACTGTTATCAATTTTAATATATTTTAAAAAGTAATTTATTCTTGTGATGTCAAAGGTGAATTTTCAGCAGTCATTACTCCAGTCTTCAGTGTCACATGAT
>NW_015776233.1:0-917 GCF_001515625.1 Sinocyclocheilus rhinocerous | reverse complement strand
CTGGCCAGAGGAGAACTGGCCCCCCGACTGAGCCTGGTTTCTTGCTCGGTAGCTGACCTGGTACAGCATTGCTCTTGTGATGTGAAGTGCTCAAGTATGACTCCCAGGAAACACAAGTCACAAAAAAGCAACCAAGAGACTAAAATGGCATGGTTGCTTCAGAAAATGCTTTTATCTCATGTTTGCTTTTGTTTATATTACCGGTTAAGTTTATTTTCTGTGATGCGGAAAACACAGTTAGAATCACAGAATCCACAAATAAAAATCGAATTACAGTATAATGTGAAATGTCACAGTATTTGGCAAGTGGAGATGCATACTTAATTCATCAATTTTCAATCAATCAATCAATATATCAATCAATCAATAAAAGGAACTGTTACATTTGAATTCCATTACCACCGGTTTTGATAATAAGTTTGTTATACATAAATCCAGAGAAAATTAAAACAGACAACACAATTTCTGAAAAGATAAACCCTTTTTTGTAGGGCCCTATTATTGTAAAAAACAAACCAAAACAAAATCATTAAATTGTTAAAAAATGGTGAAAAAAAGGGCCTAAAATAGATTTTTTTTGTTAAACTTTTAATACACTCTTATTAAATAGTATAAGTTTCTTTATTTAATGAACTAGACTTTAAAGCATGTCTAGTTAAATAAAAAATAAGCATTAAAACAGCATACAGAAAAATTTGAACTCCAAGGACGTTTCATTTTTTAAAAACTGCCGCAATATGTACAACAATAAAATGTTGCCAGTTTCATTTTTAACTGTTAACATAATATGATTTTTGCAGAAATGTCACCACAGGCATGTTTTTCCAGTGAGCCTGGTTTGATGATAATAGTTAGTGCAGGATTGATAGTGGTAAAGCCAGGGTGCGAACTACGGGGGAGCTAGGGGGAGCTCGGCT
>NW_015776232.1:0-917 GCF_001515625.1 Sinocyclocheilus rhinocerous | reverse complement strand
AGACAGCATCATCTACTTTCAGATGTGCGTTTATTAAGATACCTGAAAAATGCCTTCAGAAAATTCCCTGGAAATGTGCACTGATAGACTGGGTGTGAAGCATAGCAGCCTGTATATGATACACAATAGATCGCGTTAGAACCAGGTACCTACAACTTTTTCTGTTTATGGTACCCAGAAATAAGGGTGGAACATTTACACTGCTGATAGAGGTATATGTATGTGACTTTGGGTTTTGTTTGGCTTAATCTACCAGAATATGAAAACAGTATTCTACTAATACGTGTTTTTGAATTTAATGAACATGTTGCTATTATTAGCTGAACTCTTTCAAACTTTGTTTTTCCGCTGGAACTTGATGAAAATGTGAATGGTACTCGTACAAAAGTCACTGCCAGGATGTCATGGTGTTGCTGTGCAGCTACTAGGGTGTTGCTATGGTGTTTTGGGTGGCTACTTGCTGGCCTAAATCAAAAGAGCCCACATTCAATCCCTCATCCAGCTCTATGGGATTTTTTAGTTCTTTTATTATATCCACCTAAGTGAAAATTGAATTTATGATAACTTAAAGTAGCCCACCTTTCCTTAAAAGATTTATGAGGTATAATTCATATCTGTTGGACAAACGGATGATTTATGCAGCAAAATAGGCAGTTTTAGTAAAACTCCTAATCTTAAATATGATCAGTATGCATTAGCATGAACCACTAACACTATGATCCTCCATATATTAGTTTGTAACTTATTGCCATAACATTACTTTGAATGTTTGAATGAAAAATCAAACGTCTTTGCTGATTTGCAATGGATGATCTGGGCATGGACTTGATCTGTAAAGTCTGGCTATATGGGTGTCTTAAATAATTTAATACAAACTGCACTCTAAAAAATGCTGGGTTAAATACAACCCAGTGCTG
>NW_015776231.1:0-917 GCF_001515625.1 Sinocyclocheilus rhinocerous | reverse complement strand
ACTGGAGAAATGGCTGCTGAAAATTCAGCTTTGCCATCACAGGATTAAATTAAATTTAAAAATATATTCCAATCGAAAAAGGTATTTGAAATTGTAATAATATCTCACAATATTTGTGTTTTTACTGTACTTTTGATCAAATAAGAGACTTATTTCAAACACTTCAAAAAAAAAATCCTACTGACCCCAAATTTAGTCACTTCACTTCTAAAGATTTTCACTTTACTCTAAACAAATGTAATTTCTGACTACTACTAACAAACCTATTCAACAGAAATTAGCCTTTTGATAAATTTTGAGCCACCTGATATTTTTCCTTTTAAGTATGAAAATAATCAATACTGTGGTTGGCTGACTGAGACGTTGTTCTGTAGATGGTATCGAAGAGGACAGCTCTGTACATCATGCTACTAGGTAACCGTTTTATATGGTTCCACTCAGTTTCTTGCTTTAATACTGAACTTTATCTCTGTGTGCTCACCGGCGTTCTGTGGAGCTCCTGACAGGGCAGTCAAGGGTAGTTTATAAAGGATTTAGGTTGTGTTGCATCACCGCTGTCCTGTTTCATGACTGATGTGATTGTACCTTGCATTTGTAAGTTGTTTGTATTATTTTTTCATTTCAGCCATTCGGATGGAAACTTTGTTTAGTCATGCAGAAGTTTACAGAGCAGCTGAAAACCTGCTCTGAAAGAACTGACTTTTTTGATGTGCTGATGCATTAAATGAGAGGCTAACACCACGTCCCAACCAGATGCGATGCGACAAGTTTCCCATGACAAGCAATTTGTCTGTCCACACTGAATGTGAAACCGCAGCGTGATGTGACACAATCACAACCAATCAGAACATCAGGGTTCCCACTTTTTTTGACCAGTGAATTTCCATGACCTTTCCAGACATTTGTGATGACTGAAT
>NW_015776230.1:0-917 GCF_001515625.1 Sinocyclocheilus rhinocerous | reverse complement strand
ACTGAAGCCTGGAGTAATGATGCTGAAAATTCAGCTGCGCATCACTGGAATAAATTACATTTCACTAGATATTCACAGATACTTTAAATTGTAATATTTCACCACATTACTGTTTTATTGTATTTTTTATTAAATGTACAGGGATCTTACCAACCCCAAACTAAAAAAAAGCTTTATTGACTTGCATGTATAGTATAATGTAATAGGCCTATAGTATAGTAGTAGACCTATATAGTAATTGAAGCTACATTTATATTTTTTCATCAATTAATCCAGCAAACAAGTATTATGTTTTAGCATAAATCAATAAATAAGAAAGGTTATGACATAACACACACACACACAAACACACACTATTGCATGTTCTGAGCGTGTATCGCTGAATATTCTTTATGTATATGTTAAAACCCTCCAGCTATGTGTCTACTGATGTTAGTGTATCCTCAGCTTCCTGCTATCCTAATAGATTTATGTTAGCACTGAGCAACACACACACACACACACACAGCAGTGCATTTGTTTACAGATGATTCACTGCATGTGCAGCTCAGATGCCTCGCCATGCTTTGATTTATCACCAATATCATAAACCTCACTGAGAAGAAGCACAGATGATAATAATTCACATAAGAACAATAATTCAAAGGCTTTTCCATACAGTGATCTCATTCCCTGCTGTTTGCTACATGTAACTGCAAAACCTCACATCTTACTACCTTATAAACGGTATTTAGGGTTTTAGGAATCATTCAAATGCTGATCTATCGATCATAATCTGTGCTGTAAACACAGCTGTCGGCGACTGCCAAAAAACATTCATGCCTTCACACATTTTCGTACGTTTCTGTGTTGATCCAGCATGCGCATGTGCGGTTCCAGTAAGATCAATGACGTCCTTTAGGATGCGTTTACTGAAG
>NW_015776229.1:0-917 GCF_001515625.1 Sinocyclocheilus rhinocerous | reverse complement strand
ACATCTTCCTCTCCTACTTCTCTTTCCCACCACATCCTCTCATTTCTTCCACTCCCTGCTCCTTTCAAAAAGCATCCGCAGCCTCACTGCTTTTCTAGGTCAGTCCAAACCAATTTCAGCCTCATCTTTTAAACACATTTGTCACCCGGTGCGGTGCTCAGAGGACGTGCTTGCTGTCCACTACGCAGCACGGAGGACAGACAGGGATTCTGAAATCCAGCAGAGCTGACCTCTCACAACCTCTTATAGTGAATCCTGCCCCCTTACTGCACACAGACGTCTTCTGAGAGACAACAAACCTGCAGATAGCCTGCCTGTGCACACCATGGCATGGCAGACTGATTTGAAACTGTTTGTTTTGTTGATGATTACAACAAAAAAATAAGAGCAATGTTGTAAATGGTTTATTTTTCAAACATACTAAGGTATGAGCCAAGTACAAATTGGAAAAGAATGTGAATCACATGGTTTCTCCACCGGTTGACTTTGGTACTAGTTCAAGTTTGTTACTAGGCATGAATGCACAAATCTTCAAGTAATTGGGTTTTTTATTCAATTTGTTTTGTTACCATGTCTGTGTTGTGATAGCGTCTGCAATAAGAAATTCCTAAATTTTCACTACCATGAAAACCTCAGGGATCCACTGTCAAACCTTTCTAGAAATATAAATCCAACTACATTCCAAGGGGTGACCATGAGATTCAGCAATAAAGGAAGTTACACCCCTTTCCTCCCCAATTTATTTTAATTCTTACTCTAAAGTCAGAATGTTATCATGTGGCACATGGAAAAACCAATTGGTTGTAATTGGGAATGGGTACATAGCACAAAAATTAGAAATGGGAAAGAAAAAGAAAAAAAAGTCACGTGACGTAGCCAAGTATGGTAACCCATACTTGGAATTTGTGCTCTGCATT
>NW_015776228.1:0-917 GCF_001515625.1 Sinocyclocheilus rhinocerous | reverse complement strand
CCTTCTCCTTGCTCAGTCACGCATACCAGATCTGAGAGACTGGGTTTGTCCCCCCCCCAAGAAAAAAAAATAAAAAAACGCAGCCCACCCCCTTTCCTCAAACAGACACTTTTAAACATTCCTCACCATCATTCAAAGCATTTAAGCTTTAGTCTTTGCTCCCCTTCACCGTCCAGAGGGGTGGAGGATTTAAACGGGGCTCTGAGCGCTTGAAGAGAGCGAGCGAGAGAATTTAAGCCCTTCTGAAGGTTACCGCCACCTCTTTTTACTAACTTTGCTGAGTTCATAGATTTTATTTTCTTTCCCTGGAGCTACAGTTTTTGTTGCATTTTTACAACTGGAGATGTTTGTCAGATGTTCGGATATGTTGCTCACATAGATCCTCTTTAAAGTTTAAAAACCACACTATTTTATGATTTTGCTGAACCGAGCAAGCAGAGCAGAAGAACAGAGAAACGATTACACCAGTGTGTAATCTCACACCACCTTTTTAAAAATAAAAATACCGCTCGGTTTTACTGCTGGGAATTTTAACAAAGCAGTCAGAACATTAGCAGCGACCTGTATAGCTCTCCCTTGCAGCACCTGTGGCTGAAGGTGTCTGTGGGTTACAGTGAGACGCTTTGAAGTTCCAGAAAGGTGGGGTTGGGGGTTATTTTGCTCCTGTCTGAAGTTCCGGGCATTTTAGTTGGCCCATGTGATTTGCCCAGACAGCCTAAATCAAGCACAGATCAAAACAAAATCTAATCATCTGATAAAATTCACTTATTGTTTGATTTGAAAATCACAACGAAAGTCTGATATGTTTGCAGTCAGGGTTAGAGGAAAGGTGGCTGAAAGCCGTGCCTGCCACATCGCTGGAAAATGGTCAGGAATTTGTGAGTCACTGTTTGACTTTGCTCTGTAAAAAAAAAAAA
>NW_015776227.1:0-917 GCF_001515625.1 Sinocyclocheilus rhinocerous | reverse complement strand
TATATATATATATTACAATTCATTTATTTAGTTAGTTTGTTAGTTTGTTAGTTTAAATAAATTAATATAGTATATTTGTCTGTTCTATGCATGAGTTTCAAGGCACTTATGAATCTTTTTTTTTTATTTGAAATTTTTTTTTTTTTGACTTTGTAAATAAAAACTGTTAATAAATATGATATTTATTCACTTTAATTCTGATTAAAATATTTTCATATTAAAAAGTTAAAGTAAATAGGATGCATTTTGGAGCTGCATTAAACCCCATTCCCATCATTCACTTTTTTTTTTTAATTGTATAATTGAACAGAAATGCTATATTTGTTGAATTAATTATTACTACTCTAATATACTTTAAAATAACTTTTAATGCAATTGCATTTTTAATAGAACACGAAAAGTCCCCTGCGAGGATGACACAAACTCTTGATTAATATGTAAAATATTATTAATATATAAATATTTTCCATATGCTGTAATACTATGATTAAGTTGTTTCTGCTTAATTGTATATGCTAACTAACTGCATAACTGTACAGTCTGCCATACAGACATTACTTTGACAGTCACCTCTGATAACATTTTTCTATTCTTGATTGTAATGTAGAATCATGCACTTTTTGTAAAGTTGCTTTGAAATGATACTTATTGTGAAAATCGCTATAAAAATAAATGTGAACTGAATTGAACTAAAAACCCCTGCATAGCAATGCCCTGGCAACCATCCAGAACACCCTAGCATCAATGGTAGAAACGTTTTCATACTCCACTCACATTTTCCTGAGAGAATGTAAAACCTCTAGTAATTTAGCACTGATATTAATATAAAGTGTACTGTGAGAGCTGCAGTCTGATGTTTGGAACAGGACGCGGGGGGTTTGGTGGCCCAGCAGTCAGCAGGTAGGCTGAGGTGAGGG
>NW_015776226.1:0-917 GCF_001515625.1 Sinocyclocheilus rhinocerous | reverse complement strand
TGTGCAGTGTTGGAGTGCCTCCAGGACCAGGGTTGGGAACCACTGCACTAGATACAGTCCCAGACTTCACCCAAAAATTTAAATTCTGTCATCAGTTACGCACCCTAAAATTGTTCAAAAATTGTAGTTTTTTTTTTTTCATCTGTTGACCACCAAAGAAGATTTTATTTTTTATTTAAATTTTTTTACCCATTGAATATGGGTAACCAAACAGTTGCTGTTGTATGTTTGTTTATTTTTATTTTTTTTTGCATACTATGGAAGTCATTGGGGACCAGAAACTGTTTGGTTGCCATCATTCTTCAAAATATCTTTGTGTGTGTGTCTTCAACAGAATAATAAACATTTCATTTCTAGGTGAACTGTCCCTTTAACAGCACGTTGCTATGCAACACACATGCCATAACATTAAATGACATCTGAAATATAATTTGTATATTTGTGCTCTTTAAGGCCCATCTACCAAGATAAATCAGAACCCAGTTGTGTGTCCATGAAGAGTGAGCGGTCAATGGGATGCCCTCCAAAATTTAATGGTGAAATCTTTCCTCCTGGTTACAGGTAATTACTGTAGATGACAGAAAAATTATAACATTGTGTAACTGAGATGGAATTGTGATATAATTTCCTCTTTAGCTCCACTTAACAGAATATTAAAAAAGTCATATATAAATCATCGGATCTAGACTTACAGTTTCAGGATATTTTGTATGACAAGGAATGATAAGAAAATATGGTAACACTTTACAATAAGGTTCCATTAAATAATGTTAGTTAATGCATCTGTGTTTACATTAATTCCCACCAAAAATTATTGTCAGTGATCGCTTTTCTATGCACATGGTAGACCCTCTGGTTTTGAAATCCCGGAAAATAATGGTAATTTTCATCTACAGGTTGTTAGATGTAGAATTCTG
>NW_015776225.1:0-917 GCF_001515625.1 Sinocyclocheilus rhinocerous | reverse complement strand
GACTGCAAATAATGAAATGAGTAAGTATACCCTGATTTGTGCTTTCTTTAATGTTAATTTATGCTTGTTTCGTTAGCGCTGAGACGTGAGCAGAAAGAAAAGTCGTCTTCGACTAGTAACGTTAAGTCAATGTGGAGAAAAAGATAAAACAGTGTACATATAAGTGACTTTTTAGCGTTTTCTTAATCGGATCTCATTATCGTTAGTTTTTATCATAGAAACACCGAATGATCAGTAATATTTGAAGCACCGCCGCCAGTCCATATTTGTGTTTAATATGAGAAATATGCATTATTTATATGGTTGCAACAACATTTAGTTCTAATTTGTTATATTATAAAAATGCTTGATTTACTTATGTTTCTTAAACGCTCAGTTGTTATTCTTTCAAATTACATATCATATGAATGTTTTTGAGCACGTGCAAACGGTGTTTTCTGTGAAGTTAACTTGCGCGCTGATCTTGTATTAATGCAATGCCATGACTTTTTGTAGTTTAAAAATCACATAATTAAACTTTTATGTAATTTGTATTAACTGTGCAGCCCAGAAGAATCATGAAATTCAGAATTACGTTATTTGTAGAAAACATTTTCATCTAATAAAAGCTATATTTACAGCGTTGCTCAATTTTATATTGCCAGTAACATCACTATAATATTTGACGTATCACCCAGCCATAGAAATAAAAAGTGTTGATATTTTTTTTCCTGATTGTATTTGGGAAGTAAGATGTTAAGTAAATATTTCTATATGTAACTTGTGTATGTGTAACGTACTTGGCTGGAGTTTGACTTTTTAATTTTTATTTGCAGGATCAGTACAGTGCAAGCAGAGTGGAAACATAACTCCATATCGATGAGGTGGTGTTGCAAGATTTGTAGATTTTCCTCGCCCAACCAGCGTGCCCTAATCAC
>NW_015776224.1:0-917 GCF_001515625.1 Sinocyclocheilus rhinocerous | reverse complement strand
TCATTATCAGCAGGCCATGGAGATGAGTGCAGAAAAACATGACACAGGCATTAATGGCCATGGCCGGTGCTGAATAAACTAGCTGCTCGCTAAAGGATTTGTCAAGTGGAAAAAAGATGCGGGCGAAACTTCTCCCTGCGTATCGATTTTTGGGTGGTATCGAGCCACTGGTAGCGAAATCGCAGTCAATATGACACCGCGGTGAGCAGAGGATGTCAGTGCTGGAAATGTTTTAATTTGAGCTCATGCAGGAAACACACATTCGCTCCGGCCGTTTCATCGCACTCGCGCTCTCACACGGGCCTGATACGGACGTATTCTTTAAATAATGAGCATAACACGTGTGTTTTATCACACACACACATCTGCCAGTTTCAAATGCATGTGTCAAATGTTGTTTGAAAACCTCTTTGATTTAACGAGTTTAAAAATGTCAAGTGGTGTAAAAAGTAAGAGCATATTTCCCTACTCCGTGAATGCATAAATGTACACTTTATCATTATTTAAACACATTTTTTCTTTTCAGAAATCATCAAAAATATGATTTTTTTTTATGTTTGATTTTTTTATTCATATTTTTAAAACGGTAATCTTATCGACTCCCTGTAATATTAAAACCTTTTTGATATCATGAGTATAAAAGTGCCAGATGGTGTAAAGTATATTTCCCCCACACATTAAATGGATAAATGTACACATCTTAATAATTATTTTCAATCAATCAATCAATCAATCAATCAATCAAACAATCAATCAGTCATTTTTTGTCAAACTATAAAAAATATGATCATGAATGTTTTAATTATGAATGTTATGTGTTTTTGTTTGTTTGTATTTTTTTTCAACATTATTAAAAAGGTAATCTTATTGACTCCCCTGTGATATAATTTCCAATAATTTCTTGTCACATAAAAAAA
>NW_015776223.1:0-917 GCF_001515625.1 Sinocyclocheilus rhinocerous | reverse complement strand
TAAGGAAAATACTGAGGTATAAAGGTCTGGTTTGAAATGCTTCCTGAGGTAAATGAAGCCATAAATGTGACTTCAGCCTATTTCTGGGCAATAAAGCTAAAGGAAAATCAATATTTTGCAGTATTTATGTATTTTTCAATATATGAATAATGAAAATGTACTTGAAAATAATTAAGAATGAAACTGAATCATTTTCATTTAGTTACACCAGCATTAAATTAGGAAAATGAAAAAAAAAGAAGAAAAAAAAACATTTATCAGCACATATCTTTACTAACACTTGATGGAATTGTGGTCACATTTACCATTGTTCAGCAATGTTTGGGAAGTGAAATCAGTCATTTCAGAGTATTTCATGTGAGGATGAAAGATTTCGCCATGCAGATTTTGCATCGGGTTCAAGTTGGTCACAGATTTGCCACGTTGACCAACAAAAAAGCTGCTTGGTTTAAAATTTGTGCTTCACACATTGCTATACTACTGACAATAGACAATGAACTTTTTTTGCTAATGTGACCGCATTAACACTACTTTTGCCACTTAAGTTCAAATCAGAGATGTCATTAATTGCACTGTTTGCGGTTTTGTAATGCAATGAGCTATGCTAATTAAAAAAGCAACTGTAATGTGCAACAGAAAAACCACTGCTAACATTCCAGTCTAGCCGAACAAAGTCAGCAAAAACTAGCCAAGAAATTGTGTTTTTAAAACAATCCAAAAGGTACTTTTCCCACCCATCTGTGAAACTTGTTTTCAAACAAAAGTTCCTTGGGAAATAAATTGTGTTTAATATTTTACAATAATGACGGTCCTCGCTGGCCGTGGAGAGTTGTGAGGCTGTAATTTGCGCTGTACTCTTTGAGAGTGGACCTTTTAAGACTCCAATCTGTTCAGCTGCGTTCCAGCCATTTTGTGCT
>NW_015776222.1:0-917 GCF_001515625.1 Sinocyclocheilus rhinocerous | reverse complement strand
AAAAAAAAAAAAGAATAGTTATAGCCTGTAGCTAGCTCACTGCACACTATAGCTCCACAAATCAATGCTTTGTTCTGGGCAGCACCTACAAACAGCAGTGCACATAAATTATAATGCATCTGGTGGTGGTAGTGATTTCTGGGAGTTTTCTTCAATGATTTAGGGCCGGATCGATAAATTTGTGCCTTATGCTCCAACACGCAGCTTATAATTCATATAGAGCAGCATTACATACATGGTGCAAACTAATCCGAACAGTTTGTACATGTGATTTTTATCCGTGGCTGACTGCACACAGATTTATGCTGCGGTGAGCTTCCTCAAGCATATGCTGATAAATGATGGGACTTTTTTATGATTCAGTGCACATACCACCTCATTGGATGTCAAATGTCCAGAAAAACATGGCATTTAAACCCTTGCTGAAAAATGCATAAGTTTCGATAATAATTAAAACTAGATTTAGAAATATGAATGGTGCTTGCCTATTCAAAACTAGTTTAGATTAGAAAGCTCAGGCCCCATTCTTTGTAATTCTACAGGGCTTTAGAATATAATTCTATTGGGTTTTTGGACTGGAGTTTTGTCATTCACAAGGTGAAAAAAACGTTTTATTTCAAAAAGTAATACCCCTCTGCTTAGCAAACCACGCAATTTAGTTATCAAACCAAAGATTTAAGGTAACTTATAGGGCAAAATGTAATACTGTCAGGGTGTTTGTTCAAATCCTTAACCCTAAATATGAACAGTAACAATAGTAATGCTTGTCCACACAATGAAATGATAGGTATGAGATCTGTACATTTTGGCTGCCGTATTGATTGCAAAGGGTTCGCTCGTGGAAAGCGCTTGATAAACAGTGTCTCTTCCGTGGCTTGGTACGCTTTCAACTCGTTTTTTTAGTCTCGAGCAAGACT
>NW_015776221.1:0-917 GCF_001515625.1 Sinocyclocheilus rhinocerous | reverse complement strand
GGCAAATATTTATAAAGTGTCATTCAGTTGAGTAAAGCTGATCGTTCGCCCATAAGTGGATTTTTCAGAGTCTGTACTCAAATGTTTCTTGTCTATTGCTGCACATTATTGTTGCTTCAGTTTGTGACGCACAGAGTCAAGAGTTGTCCTTGATTGATCTACCACATGTAAGCTTTACTATTCTAGTCCTGTGCAGAAATATCTCTCAAGGTTTTTGAGGTTAGGCAGCACATACTTATTACTGAAGACGACTTTAAAAATCCATATGACATCTACACCGCTTCTGTATCTGAATGTTATTTATAGGTCTCTTTGTGTTGTACGTTTACGTTGCATGAGCTCAATGTGAGTACACTCTTCAGTAAGTCTTGCTGGTCTATCTCTGTTGTTTTGAACATGCTGCTTTTTAAGGCAGGAAGTGTCTGAACAAACGGGAGATGCTCAGGTGCCAGAATTCCTTTCAGCAACATCATACTTCTGAGTGTGATTAGCGCAAGACCGAGCGGAAGCTCAAATGTGAGAAGCTGTCACATTTTCCCCATGAGACAAAGATGAAGTGAAAACGGAGACGATGAAGGCGGAGACTGCGGTTGCGGTGTACACTGCAGTAACTTGTTAGTTGATGAGAAAGAGTCTGGTTGCTTTTGATAGGTGACCACTTCCTCTGTAACACACATTCCCTTGGGTCTTGACCCCATTTTCTTCTCAAGGTAGTTGCATTGTTTTTCTCAATTCTTCCTCTTCCAAGAAACAGCAAATTAACACAGCATATTAATATCACCATTTAATTGAAATTCCGGTCAGTTAAAAATAAAACACTAAAAACTAGTGAATTTAGGTATCAAGTTCAGTATGAAAAGGATATTTATTTTGCAGTTTGTTAAAGATTACATTTAATGGTGCATTCAGTAGTTCTC
>NW_015776220.1:0-917 GCF_001515625.1 Sinocyclocheilus rhinocerous | reverse complement strand
TCCTGCATGGGTGATCTTACATGTTTTTCCTATAAGTGTCTATATGTAAGTGCAACACAAACACGATTACTACAGGTGTAACAGGGCCTACCATTTTCAGATAGAGCTTACACAAACTATTAGCAACATATCTACCTAAGGCGTTTACATTCATGTAACACAGGCTATAAAGTAATATTAAGCAGTCTACATGATGATATTTTAAGTTTCATATAGCTAAACTGAATACCTACATAAAAAAACTCTAATTTTTAAAGCGTTCTTACTAATTTGAGCACCAACTTGCAAATAAATATTTTTTTTGTTGTTCATTATTTTGTATTTAAATAAAATAACATTTATAGGCTCCAGAGAGCTTCTTTAGTTGCCTTTCTGTCTTTCAAAATGTTATTTGAATATTCACAAGTCCTTGATATATACAACAAGTACGAATCTCGTCCCCAGCCTTCAAAACACATCTCATATCTTTATAATCAGTTGTTTTGTATAACGCACCGTCTAGAAGCAATAAAATGAAATTACATTTTCAGTCATTTTGATTTTATTTCGAATAAAAATGATCTTGAAATAGTCAGGAAATATTATTGTTTATCCGCTTAAGTTATGCATATCTAACATATAAAATAGATGCCATGCGCAGACACGAGCTTCAATTAAAGTAAGGACATTTTAATATGTATAATATTTCGAAATAAAAGATCGCTATTACCAAATTTTGTAACTCGTTCTTTAATTAGCATACAGTAATCTAAGAATCCTTCAACACATGAAGCAATTGCCACCTCGCTTATGTCGACCATTTTGTACTATAAGCAGGCAGGTGCACGTCCTAGCTTCCCAGTTGTAGTAAAAAGCAGCCTTTAAGTACTGCGTACCCACCGTTAAGAAGGTTAAAGGTCCTCCCAAGAGGAGCAAGT
>NW_015776219.1:0-917 GCF_001515625.1 Sinocyclocheilus rhinocerous | reverse complement strand
CTCCAGACCTCTCCATCTGTTTACTTCCCTCTTCCCCCACTGAGATGGACGGAGGTATAGCGAAGCGGATGGAGGGATGGGTGGATGGAAAGAGGGGAGGAGGGAGGAAAACCTTAATGAAAGCGGAGATTCCAGGCAGCCTGCTGGTTCTCATCAATCAGCCGTGTGCTTTGGAAGTGTAATCCAAGGGAGGGGGAGAGGCATCAGCCTTTTAATCTCTATTAGTTAATGGACTCTACTCTCATGCTTCAGGAACGTTAGACTGTCAGTCTGCAAACAACACATAAACTCGTTCCAGAAGCTCTGTCGGAGCCCCTGTTCCTGAGCACAACTGAGAAAAATGTGCAATCTTAAATTAGTGATGTGACCATACAGCTTCCTTTTTACGCAAACCGTAAATTTTTGGGGATATTTTTGTATTAATTAGCTTTTATGGGTAATTAGTGGTAGGTTTTCGCCAACGGGAGGAGCTTTCGGGTGCTTTTGGGTGGCTTAGCAAGGCGTTGCCAGTTGTTGAATTAATTTGACTAAAGGTTTATTTTTATTTTTTATGACAGACTGCTTGTGAGTGAGCCAAAAAGGCAAAGCTGTCATGAAACTTGTCATATCTGGTTCCCAGTAGTATTTTACAGCACTCGGATATGTTCCATTAGCGCTGTATGTTTTGCAGAACAACTGTGGGGTCTATAGACCCCTGGTGTTAATGAAACAGTTTGAACGTGCTCTCATCCTTGGGAGACAGGGAGTTAGACAGAGCCACACCATCCGATTCAATTATAAATTAAATTGACTAACGAACCATAAATCATTATGGAAAGCAATTGCTTAGAGCAGTTGGAAAATAAAAACAAAATTGACACTTCAGTGCTTAAATGGAAAAAATCAAATCTTTTAAAAATCATTTCTTTCCACTCATT
>NW_015776218.1:0-915 GCF_001515625.1 Sinocyclocheilus rhinocerous | reverse complement strand
GCAGATGCTTTTATCCAAAGCGACTTACAAATGAGGACAATAGAAAATAGTTTGTCAGAAAACAGCATGACACTAGATTATATCTAGATTACATAGAAAAATCTGGCATCAAGCGGTGTTATTTTAAATGTATTTTTATTTATTTAAATTCATTAATTTATACAAAATTTTTTTTACTTTTTTTATTCTTTTTAAATGATTATAGTATTACTAATATTTTGAATTAGCTTTTATTTTTATTTTTCATTTCAGTTTTAATTTCGATTTTTGTTCATTTTGCTGTGTATTTTTTCAATGTTTTTTATAGACTTGATTAATTTTTAAAACTTTTTCCAGTTATTTGCCAATGCAAAACTTCTCATTTTAATTTATGTTTTTTATTTTGTTATGTGCTTTTGCCATTTTTACTGGTATTTTATTTTTTATTTTTTTACAAGTTTCTATTTATCTTTATTTCAGTTTTAGTAATTATTGTAATGTATATTAAACTTAATTTATTTCAGTTAGTGCAAAGGCAATATTTCTCGAGTTTCCATTAATTATTATATTATATTATATTATATTATAGTTTTTATTTAGGTTTATTTCTGTTTTAGCTTTATTTCAGTTTAGTTTAATTAAATAATAATTATTATTAGTTTTTATTTATTTCCGATGAGTAATTTTAATGCTTCAACATAAACTTATTTCACTTAGTTTCAAGGTATTATTACCAAAAATGTTTTTAATCATTTTATCTTAAGTTAACATAAAACTTTTTGTTTTTACAAACAAGCATTCAAAACGTATATCGAAACCTATTAATCTCAAACCTGGCACTGCTAATCTAGCTATTTTGCCATTCTGGAAATGCCAGTAGTTCACCTACTTTGTGTTTCTTTTAATATTTCATGCTGTTTTAATTCTTTTTGGTTT
>NW_015776217.1:0-917 GCF_001515625.1 Sinocyclocheilus rhinocerous | reverse complement strand
TCACAAAATATTATTCAAAGGCATAAAATATAGTGTACCAGTCACATATTTTTATGGCGTTTTATGGATTGCTTGACAACAAATGGTCACTGTGTACATCAGTTGCATAGAAAATAGCAGCCTGAACATTTCGCAAAACATCTCCTGTTATGTTCTACAGAAAAATGAAAGTCAGAAAGACTTGTAAATGATCACAAATGCTTAATTTTTGATGAACTATTATTCCTTTAAAAACCAAAGCTAGGCATTTACAGCAGTTGTGTACTTGTGCATTACAAACTCTTGATTCTTGTCTATGTTTTGTTATTAAAGATCTTCAGTGAGTTTATATATTATCTAAATTGTCTTTATATCATCATAAAACTCTGCTTGCACCAGGAGAATGCACAAATATTGGGACAGGACCTACATTTACCTGCCAAAATACTCCTTTGGTGTCCAGCTCACTACAGTTATTTTAGTCACAGATCCTCACAGATGGACGCTCTAAAAAACTGAACTCTTTTCAGAAGGTCCATATGCATTTTTACACTGGCACAACAGTCCATTAACCCATCGTTTTTCATTTTCAGATGTCTAGATCAGTTTATCTGATCGTTTTATTCAGACACAGACCCTGTTTTGTATAGAGGAGACCAAAGCAACATACATTCAGACAAGAGTCGACAATATTATGAAGGTAAAATGTAACCTAAAAGTTAAACCGTGTTCTCAGGACAATGTCTGGTCAGGGCAAGTTGTCACATGCAATTTTTCACAATTTGTTTTTTATTTATTTATTTGAAAACCTTGTGTGCTGTTTCATGAATTTTGTTTCAGTATTGTTTTTACTGTTTAAATTTAGCTTTAACGCCGATAATAGGCTGTTTAATGTCAGATTTCATTGTAACAATTTACCCCATACAGTGTGACAATAT
>NW_015776216.1:0-917 GCF_001515625.1 Sinocyclocheilus rhinocerous | reverse complement strand
TGCTTCTTCACTGAATTTCACTTAAATCAGTAAAAATGAATGACTACTTTTTCATATGAGAGCGAGTATTTTAGATATAAGTTTTGTCTTAATGTGGTAATTTAATTAAACGGGAATATTACAATATATTAACAAAAATAGTATTGTTTTAGTTTTGTAATATAGTAAGGACAAATATTGCAGGCAATGTGCTTTCTCAAAAGTGATCAAATAATTATTAATGGAACTGCTAAAGAACCAGAGCCTATAAATTCAAGATTTCACTCCTTTATAGCTATAGAAATTCTCTATCATTAACAAACTTATGTGTGTTTATGCACATTTACATAGAGCTCACACATTGAGTAGAAAGCAAATCACATTCTCTGTCTATTATGCAGGGCGCTTCTCAAGGCTGTCTTTCTATATTTTATTGACTCGGTTAGTTCATTAAGTAGAGTGAGCAGGGATTGGCGTTAGATCAGTATGCAGAGGGGGAAGGTCTGCAGAGTGCTGTGTGATGTATGGATCTCTTTCAGAAGTACTAATACAATATCATATAGTCTGACATGATAATATGATATGTACCAACAGAGGAGGACAGGACGAACGATTAAATCGTTTAGATTACTGCAGCATGTTATGGCATTAAATTATAATATGGCAAGATGTTTTATAATGACTCATGACACACACAAAAAGTATTTTTGCTTATAAGAATAATAGTGCAACTTATCTTTAAAAAGCCACACAAGATATAATTTTGAAAGGCATAGTTCATTCAAAAATGAAAATTCTTTCATCATTTACTCACCTGCAAGTTGACAGCTAATGGTAGCCACTGACTTCCATAGTATAGAAGAAGAAGAAAAAATACTATAGAAGTCAATAGATACCGTCAGCTGTTTGGTTAACAACATTCTTCAAAATATCTTCTT
>NW_015776215.1:0-917 GCF_001515625.1 Sinocyclocheilus rhinocerous | reverse complement strand
AATAATGATCTTTAAAATAGCATCATATGACCCCTTTAAATATGACACAGCATGCTCAATCAAGCTATCTTTCTGGTAGCGGAAAACATCAAAATATGAAATAAACAAGCATATACGGAACAAGAAAGTGTAGAACCTGTGAATGACGACTGCAGATGCAACATTTAAACAAAGCTCTGACTTCTACCCAGATTTCAGCAGCAAACCCCAACCCAAACTCCTCTTTGCCACAAATGCTTTGCCTCTTGTTTGAAAATGCAAAGCCTCTCATATTTATCTACATCAGTATTCTTCAATATAATCAGTGTGTCTGCTGACCTTATCACACAATTGGAAAAGAAATTAAGATAAATAACGAACTGATGTCTATGTCAGCTAGTGATATATTTCACTGCAGATAAATGCTTAAGTATAATTAGCCAAGGCAAATGTTACACGGACACTTACATAACTGGGTGAATCAAGAACATATCCAGGTCATATTTCACCTCAAAATTGATAGAAAGACATACATTTGATTTAGCTTTTTTTTGGGATGATTAAGTTTTTGCATCATGACACTGACAACTAAGCACGTGAAATGTGCTCTTATTTGATGTATGTACTGCATGTTTTTACTGTATGGATTTATTAATGAAGTGTCTCATTTCTGTTCCACCAAACATAAGTCATAATATAAGCTGTGATTAAGAAAACAAAAGAAGAAAACTAATATCATTACATGGAGCCATCTAGAGGCAATTCAACAGCAATGCCGGTCCAAATGTAATATGACGGCTTCCTAAAATCAGAAAAAATCTCTCTCTTAAGTGTAGCTTCAGAAAACCAACCTGAGCTTGCTTGAGCTTCCTCAAGCATCTCTTCCTGTCATTATCTGTGACTCTCTAAACAGAGCCGGAGATCTCCAGAGGACGACT
>NW_015776214.1:0-912 GCF_001515625.1 Sinocyclocheilus rhinocerous | reverse complement strand
CTCTCTCTCTCTCTCTCTCTCTCTCTCTCTCTCTCTCTCAGAGTGTGTGTACGCTAGAGGGAGCAGGTGCAGAAATTTGGAGGCCTGTATCAGTCTTTACACAATTGTTAGTTCAATCAGGGGGGTTTGTCTTTTCCCTCATGCACTTATTTTCATTTCAATTAAACAAATAAGTCCAGATTTAGTTTAGGTAATTATTTCAGCAAAATATTTATATAAGTAGTAAACTTAAAATGTAATTATACAGTCTTCTTTATTTTTCCCCCATCCCCATTACTAAAATCAGTCATAACAACCGTTTACAAAAACCTTTTGTAAATATATGCATGTGACTTAACTTAATCATTTGTTACGTACTAATCTGCAGTACTAACATAACACATTAATTTAGATACATACTGTATCTTTAGATAAATAGCAACTACAACAGCAGAGAAAAGTGGTCTGTCTGTGGCTTTGAAATGGAAAATAGCAGAGAAAATGTGTGTGTTTGTAAGGAATCACAGTGTATGCATGCAGGATGGTCGGTATTCTCTCTATACTTAGGGAGAATCAGACCATTTTATGGCTACAGTGCTGCCACTGTCCATGGTGCTGAAACATTGATTTGTGGTCAAAGTGGTGTCTATGAAGCTTTCCCTGTTTTTGAAGAAATATTTATGTGTCTGTTAATATAAACTGACTAATACTTTGGGGTTGGCGTGTACTATTGACGCTTTAAGCTTTCGGCCTTTATGATACTTATAATATTTTCAGCTTTTTGCCTTTAATTAGACAAGAAAGTGAGTGGTGACTGGAAACGATTGGAGAGAGAGGATCAGGACATGACACCAACCAGCATCCCTAGGAGCACTGCAGCTCTATCTACCATCACAATACTGACAACACAAATCTAATTGCATTATGCAAAAG
>NW_015776213.1:0-916 GCF_001515625.1 Sinocyclocheilus rhinocerous | reverse complement strand
ATATCTGTTAAGAGAATCTGCTGAGTTGAGGACTAATGTCTCTCTGTCTCTCTTTTTCTTTCTCAGAGGCTGAACAGAGCAGTAGTCCTCGCACAGGCATTGGTTCAGATCAAGAGGACAGTCGAGCAGCCACCTTGGGTAAGAGAGCACATGTACACACACATTCACACAACCACATGTACAGGAATACTTGCAATATACATGCATGTACTGTGTGCTGCAGCATACAGAGTGGTGCAGTCCTGTAAGTGTCCTCTTCTGCACTATACAAACATCCTGTTTATACAACGCAACCTATATGCACGGCTTAAAACACATACCCACACACTCAACCTATCTCTATTTCTTTGCCCAGTTCATGTCATACTCCTACCCACATTCCCCTGTTTCAATAGAGCTAGTCTGAAAGGCCAGCACTTTATTATGCATTACGTGTGGATAAAACTCTAGCTCAGTTTGGGGAAGCGCAAGATAGGTCCGATCAGGACAGTGGTTTTGTTCACATATTCAGTCCTGCTCATAATGCTGTGGTATTATTATGGGACTGATGGGATGGCCGAGTTACTTTACTGTGTGTATTGGCAACTGTTTAAAATAGGTTTGTGAATTGCTTTAAATTTTTACTTTTGTTACAATATATATAATATTACATACTGATTAAATTTGTGGTTGTTGTAATGCGATTGTGATAAGTAAGATAAGTCAGTAAGATATTTTTATTTGAAAGAAATGAATACTTTTATTAAGCAAAAATGATCAAGATTTGATAAAAAGTGACAGTAAAGACTTTCACAGTATTACAAAAGATTTCTGTTTCAAATAAATGCTGTTTCTCTCTACAATCAGCATATTATGATTTCTGAAGGAGCGAGTGACACTGAAGACTGGAGTAATGGCTGCTGAAAATACAGCTTTG
>NW_015776212.1:0-917 GCF_001515625.1 Sinocyclocheilus rhinocerous | reverse complement strand
GAGTCTGTGAGCAAAACTAGTGTTGGAAACCAGAGTCGAAGCGTGACGAAAGCCGTCGTATTCAGCCGGACCGCGATGGACTCGCAAACGCTGACCCATGAGGCTAACTGACCAACACTCCGCTTTATAGCTATAGATTCAAACTAAAGCATGATGGGCCAAACATCCCAGCATTCAATCACAAGAGTCAACCGGACAAACATTCAGGAACAGAACAGAGCGAATCCGCATCGGTTTTCTCGACGGCTCTGAAGAAAAACCAACGCTAACGATGAACCCGGCACTCGATCCTGAGTTTAGATGCACGATTTCAACGAGTCGCACGCAGTCCATCTGCATAGAGGAACGAATCCGTTTCATTCAGCGCCGAATACATTCTTACAGCTTCAAACCACACATGAACACATCTCGGGACCTCCAGTGAAGGCCTCGAGCCACAGAAACACCTCAATGTACGATTCTAGACTGCTTTATAAAACAGACAGAGGCTTTCTGGTCTGGAGAACATTCTGCTTCAGTCGATCAACGAGCCAGTATGGCTTGAGGACAGTAAACACAATCATCCCCTCATCTGTTAAGGCAAAGGTCTGGTCTGTAGCAGGATCTGTGATTTAAGGGCTTCGCTCTTATTTGGTTGATTGTTAGTTTGAAAGGATCTGACGGCTCTTTCTCCTTCAGACAGACGGCACTCATCATTGCATCTCCATCACACCAAAAACCATTCAACTGCACGCTAGGGAAAACTAATATAGTTCTGTTAAAGTTCTTTACATCAGACTACTGAAGATGATTGTAATCACCCTGTAGTTCAGCTCGATCATTGTAACGAGAACATGGAGGGGCGCGGCGCTAAAACTCCACAACTCTTTCAATGCTTAAAAGGAAGACGTAAAACTCTGAAGAAGAAAAAAATATTT
>NW_015776211.1:0-917 GCF_001515625.1 Sinocyclocheilus rhinocerous | reverse complement strand
ATATTTGTATTTTATTAAGTCTATTTTGCATCCAGATGTTTTACTTTTAAGAACTTTTAAGGAAAGAGTTTGAGGCATATTTAGATTTTGATTGAACCATGAAAACCTCCATTTCACCTCAAAATTAAATAATTTTTAAAAATTAATAAAAAAATATATATTAGGAATATTTTTCTTTTGCATTAAATATTTACTGTAATGCAAATATATAAGTAAAACAATTTTTATGCAACATTTATTTTTATTTTATTAAGTCTATATCAGATCCTCCAGATGTTTTATTTTTTTAAGAACTTTTAAGAAAAGACTTTGAGGCATGTTTAGATTTTGATTGAACCATGAAAACCTCAATTTCACCTCAAAATTAAATAATTAATTAATTAAATTCAAATATTTGGCATTTAAATTTGCATTAAACATATTTACTGTAATGCAAATATATGAATAAAATAATAAAATATATATTTAGCATAGAAATTATTTCTATTTTGCATCCAGATGGTTTACTTTTAAGGAAAGAGTTTGAGGTTTATTTAGATTTTGTTTGAACTTCATGAAAACACCCATTACACCTCCAAACCAAATAAATAAAATAATAATAATATTAATAATACATATATTTCCATAAAAATTGCATTCAAAATATTTACTGTAATGTAAATATATAAATAAAACAATTTTTTTGCAAAATATAATATATTTGTCTCCAGATGTTTTACTTTCAAGGACTTTTAAGGAAAGAGATTAAGGTATATTTAAATGTTGACTGAACAATGTAACCTCATAACAAATGAAATTGTAATATAAAAATATATATTTTGCATAAAATTTTGCATTAAAACATATTTACTGTAATGCAAAGTGTTTTAAATTAAATGCATTACATCAAATACCACCATGTAGAAAAACATTTTTGT
>NW_015776210.1:0-917 GCF_001515625.1 Sinocyclocheilus rhinocerous | reverse complement strand
AAAATATAATAAATATTTATATATTTTAATATTTATATATTTAAGTATTTGATGAATAACTTACACTTAAAAAATTAAAAATAGAAATGTTAGCTTGGCAGATAACTGACATAAATAAGTTTAACTTGAATTAGTAAAACTGAAATAAAAATAAAGTTGAAAAAAGCCTAATAAAAATGACAAAATCATATACCAAAATGATTAAATGTAAACCAAAATTAAAATGAAAACTGAAAATATAAAATAATTTTAAATATAATATGAAATAATATTAAATATCAAAACATTAATAAATAAATAAATACTATAATTTGTAATACTAAAAAACATTGCATGGTATCCATAATACAGTAAAATTAAAAAAATTATAATAAAAAGCTAATTCAAAATATTAATAAATACTATAATGGTATATCAATAATACTAAAGTAACACTGCAACATTTTATTTTTTATTTTTTTAATATTGGGCACTGTATGGATTTGATGGCCATCTGTATTGAGAAAATGTATTGATAATATCTCAAAATGTGCTCAGATTTGTTAGGATACACTCCGAGATCTCAATATTATCTCACTGATTTCTCAACGAATTCATCCAAGATCAAACGATCTGAGCTGCTTCCCATTCATATTATAGCTTTGTTCTCTTTAGGTCTTCAAAGCAAGTTCAGGAGACAACGTCGATCCTTAAATGACCCATAACTGAGTATCCTGAGCTCTGAGAGAGCAACATCTGAGCAATAAGGTCTGGGATGCTGTGTGAAGAACATCAGCTAAAGCGTCTTCTCTGAGATGAGAACATTCTAACTTCATCAGCGGGAATCGGTCGTATCACTGCCTGTGTTTGTGTTGTCAGGGTCAGTGAGATGCTAAATAAAGCTCCGGCCTTCAGCTCCTGTTCGTACGCAACCAGTG
>NW_015776209.1:0-917 GCF_001515625.1 Sinocyclocheilus rhinocerous | reverse complement strand
CGTTGTCGCACACGAGTGCGGTAGTCTCATCGTCGTCACACATGACTGGTCTGTTTTAAGATGGTCCTAGGAGAAAGAAAACATGTGTTAAGAAGTTAAAACAAGTTAAAATCTGAATAATAAAATGAATATTAAATAACCTTATTAGAACATTTATTTTTAATAGTATTCAATCATTTTAATAAATATATACTATATATCTATATATCCTCTACAATCCACTAAAATGTTTTTTTTTTTAGAAAACATTTCTAAAACGCAGCATCAGGTCAACCAAAAGGCCAAAAGCAGCACGGCAGATCCCCTTTAAACTATTTTAGGCATCAGCTCTTGTCATTCTGAACGGAAGCCTCTGACCCAGAGTCCTATCTGTAGCTATTTCACAGTTGTCTGATGACAAATGACAGCAGGACCTTAGGGCCGCCTCCTCAGCTGTCTAGAAACTCTTAGAGATCCACTGGCAGCATGTGTCAACTCATCTGTTGATGACTCCCTTTATTAGTGCATCTTCAATCACCCTTATGAGATGTGGATTCGAACCAAATGAATCCTTTAGTCAATCAAATACAACTAGTTACAACTGCTCACTTCTGCTCTCCTTCATCACTAACAGCATTAGCAGCTTTGAGTTAGCAATGGTCAACCATTGTTTTTCATACATTTTTCTAACTACAGCTACAGATGCAATCTTATCACAGTGAATGAGCAATTATGTTGTCAGTAGTTTCAATGTAAAAGCAGTCAGCTTTCCACCATCTTCATCAACAGTTCCAGAGATTAATGTTCCTTCTCATGTAGGAGATGAAGTGTTGGGTTATTCCATTTCAAATCTCTCTCTATCTTCCCTGAAGTAGTCCATAGAGATATACAGTAGGTAGTAGCAAACACTCACCAAGTTGTAGCACAAGACTGGGGTT
>NW_015776208.1:0-916 GCF_001515625.1 Sinocyclocheilus rhinocerous | reverse complement strand
CATGTAGTTACAAAGTTACTTATAGTTAATAAAATGTCTAAAGTGAACTATCGAAATAAAGTTTAACCGAATTTAATTTAACAGTCAGATGTAAAAAAATCCATGTGATAATCCATGTAAAAGCCATTACTAGCGGATCGACTTCAGCAGGACTGCAGAAGTCGAGCAGCGGCACTCTCTGCAGCAGTGTTTATTCAAACCTGACCGGTAAAAAGGCGCGCACAGCAGTCATTGGCCAGATTCCTGAGTGACGGTCAGATTAACCAATTATGCTCAGAGCAACACTGAGAGACAGCAAGTAGCGTTGCAACTACAAAAAAAAAATATACTTGTTTTAAATGAAAGATTACAAATGTATACATTTATCTTAATTTGTAGGCTGTTACATTTAATTCATTGGTCAAATAGTGTTTTCACATATACTTACAACCAGGGTTACGTGCATCTCTGCTATTTGCTATTCACCCATCATTTCCCTCTGATTTTAGGGTTAAATTAGGGTTAGGTTTAGGAACAGAGATAGGGTTAGGACTGTTTTCAGACAGGATCAACAAAGTATGTTGATTCAGGAACAGGTCTTACTTGACAAAATCATGGCAGCCGTGTTCGTGTGTGTGTGTGTGTGTGTGTACATGTTTGGCTATGCTTGTGCAGTTTACATTGACATGACCAATAATGACCCTTTTGTATTTGAACAAATCCATGATATTTCCTTTAGAACCACCAGTTGTGCAGCTGTGGCATTTTCTGTATTTAGCCCTTTACAGTACTGCAGTGTAACACAGCCTGTTAGTTATTCCTCTGTCCACCGTAACACTTATTTAAAAATACTGCCATCATTGCATACAAGTTTCAAAAAAGAGTTTTATTTAACAGCATATAGATATTTCAAGCTGTTGATCATTATAGCATTCGT
>NW_015776207.1:0-917 GCF_001515625.1 Sinocyclocheilus rhinocerous | reverse complement strand
GCATGGGGGTCTCTGCCTAGAATGCAATCAAGCGCTTTCAAAGGAGCCTAACTAGTGCACGGCTCCCCCGCCGGCACGGTGAATTTTAATGCCCCTCGATTGACTATCGATAGTGCATCAGCTTCAGTTTCCCCGAGCCAAAATCTCAACGGGTCGCGCCGACGGAGCGACGTGCAAAATTAATTTTTGATGCGGTGTAAAGAGCGAAGGAGGACAATGTTTTTAGGGCGTCGTGCATGTGTGTGTGCGTTGTTTTTGTCGCCGGCTCCCCACAGATCCGTGCCTTCTCCTTCTGTACCTTTCAGACTTTGTCGGCACGCTGGCCTGGTGCCCACTGATGTCATGGAAACTGTTGTATTAGTGTGAGTGATTCATGTCCGTACGGCCTCCCCCACAAGCATCGGGCTTTTTTTAACCCTTCCCCCTGTTTTAAATAATTATCCTTGGTTTGCGTTTCCACGCAGCCTCATTGAACTCGAATGGCCGTGATGACAAGTCTAATTATGTGGTTTTGAGGTTAGAGAAGGTGTCTGTTTAGACTCTGTCAGAAAAAACACATTTAGACTCCCACTCCGAGCGCTTTCGGATCTGATAATATCCCGTGCGTTCGAACCCGCAGAGTGTGTGTGACGTTAAATGGTTTTTGTGTAAGTTTTGGCTTGGAGACATGAAAAGCTCTTTGAGCGCTTCTTTAAAGATGAACTTGGCAGGAGAACACAGTGGCATGTCCAACCCCCGAACCTCGACCTTGACCAATCAGGGCTCTCCGGAGTCGCCCGTGTGCCAGCTTCACTTTCATAATTCTATCAGAGACGCCGCAGCACTCCGGCTCGTCTTCCAAAACACACTACCTTGTCTTTTTTCCTCGTCAAACCTCACTGAAACTATTTTAAGCCGATGAGCTGCTAAATGCATTT
>NW_015776206.1:0-917 GCF_001515625.1 Sinocyclocheilus rhinocerous | reverse complement strand
AGGGTCCAATGCTGTTTTTTCCCTATAATGATCTTCACAGTATTTGCAAAAACTGTTTCTTGAGTCCTGCAGAATAAAGTTTGGAATGACATTAGGGTGAGAAAATGATTTTTGGCTGAACTATCCATTTAAAGCACATCCATCAATAAAAAAAGCTCAACACACAAAAGGCAAAATACAGATCAAGCATTTTTTCCATCACAGTGTTGTAATGCTCACAACCCAAACCAGCCTCCTCAAAGCTGCAAATAACTCTCTCATTTCAGCCTTACAGTCACATTTTTTACTTTAGTGTTGCAAGCCAAAGCTCTCATAGCTGGTATAACCTGATGGAAAAACCACATGAACCACACCCACACAGGCCCCTCCCATAACGCATCTGGTTCAGGCATTATAAATCTCTGGGTTTTCTCTTACGTTCATTGACTGGCTGAAAGCAGTCTCTCCATCACTAGCGAGGTCTAACTGAATGGCTTTCTCTCTTGAAACAGAGAGCCAGTTTCGATTAAAGAAAAAAGCTCTGTTCAATTTGCTTCTGAGTGCATCATTTCAAGAATGCGGAAAGGTTGGATATTACCTTATAAGCAGTGTAAGAGTGTAGTGCATTATTCTCTTTTCTCCCTCCACTTGATTGTGAAGATCTGAACGAAGGCATGGACTATTAATGTGTGCCAAACCTAGCCAATGCATTAGCTGAGAGTTAGGGGGAACATCTAGTTCACACAAGCCAGGAGAACATTTAGCCCTCTGGCTCAGTCAGTGCTCATTATATAAACACTTTCTTAAGTCTTAAGAATGACAGGAATCCCAAATCCAAACACAGCATTTCATAGGGCTTAGAGCAGGCTTCAGAGTCAACGTAATCAGCTGCCAGACTTTCGCATAAGCCTTTGACATTTCATTTGCTTTTGTTGCTC
>NW_015776205.1:0-916 GCF_001515625.1 Sinocyclocheilus rhinocerous | reverse complement strand
TGTTGGGCTGTTTACAGCGGGCCATTCTCTCCATTGCCGTCTCTACGACCCGCATCTATTGGAGGTGTGAAGGGGAGGTTTTAACCAGGGGAAGTAAATATTTATGAAAGATAACAGCAGCTTGAACAAATGCTCTCAGTGATGAATGGTCATTTATGACTGAATGAGTGTCTGAAGGTTTCGATCAGATGGAATGAGAGCGTTAAATCTCGTCTCTTAATGCTCCTCTGATTAGATCAGGGGCAATCGTTCTGGGAGTAACTTTAAGTATTTTTGTAAATCTTGTCATTTTCAGAAGATAATATTTGACTTCGAATGAGAGTAAGAGCTGTGTTTCAGACAGCAGCCTGGTGTTATGAGTGTAAGTGCAATATCACCATCTAGTGGTTTTGTAGCTTTGCTAGTGAGAGCCGCGTGATTCTGTTGAGATTGACTTCATATGTGAAGTTCAAATTTTTAGAAAGGCGATTGTCCATAAAAGTAAAATCATTTACATGTGGGGTCAATTTGACCCTAGCAAAAACATGCCCACGTGAAAAAGAAGGGAGCTTAAGTGTATTGAATGTGCACTTGTAGTGAACTTCAGATCTAAAAATATATTGTTAAACTTGCAGATAATATAATAATAAAATATAAGGCCACTTATACTTGAAAAGAGTTTGCTTTCATGACTGTTTCAACACACTTAATTCACATTTACATTTATTTTACAAGCACATCTTAAATGATTTTAATAATATTTCTTTGTGGTTTTAAGTACTCTTATTTTGACTAACATACTTAAAGCACATGTGAATTAAATCAAGATTTTTACCTAGTGTGTTATTTGATATTAGAATTAAATTAATTGAATTGTACAAAATGACAGCGTCATCATTACAAATGTGTGATTACAAATATATTTAAATACATGACA
>NW_015776204.1:0-916 GCF_001515625.1 Sinocyclocheilus rhinocerous | reverse complement strand
GGTCACAAGTGTTTCCTAAACTGCTCTGCTCTCATAGACAGTGCAGATATGAGCCAGCTTCAGTGACAAATGACCTTTTGGAGTAGGTACATAATGTCATGTACAACCCTACATTACGGTTTGGCACATGGACCCGTCTATAATAAACACAAGGAAAACATTTCAGATATGTTGGGCTTTAGCACCTAAATCAAGTGAAAACACCTTTTATACAGTGAAATGTTGATCATATTGGATCACCTGATCACCACATTCAATGCTTTAACCTGCATAATTTAATCTGTGAGCTCCACTGCAAATGAAATGCGGGTAAACTGTATTTGAACTAGCTTGGTTTAGATGACAAACGTACTGAACAGTCATGTGGTTCTCATTGAGCAATCCTCAAATGAACTTGAACTTTAAAGTTGGCATGGCACTAAAACTAGTGTCAAAAGTCACAACTACCAACTAATGACTTAAGCACCAAATAAAGCAAAGACTTGGGTTATGTTGAGGAGATATTGAAGGACAGTTTATTCAACTCAAATTTTCACAGAAGATATAGGCCTATAGTAAAGGTGCTTTTTCCTCCACTCATTTTATTACGCATGATGTCACTCTCTTTCAATCAGTGAAGGGACCAAAATGTTCAACAAGCACCTGGATTGCTGACAGATATAGGCAATTGATTTTATTTCAACTATTTCAAAACATAAAACACTCAAATGTGACAGCAGCTGATACAAAGCTTAAATGACAATCACTTATTTTATACATGTTATAGTCTCTTGTTCCAATTCTTAAAATTCCAAAAGAAAGGGAAAAAAAAAAAAAATCTACAAATAAAATAAAGTGGTAAAAAATAGCGCACAGATACAAACAAATCTAAAAATGGATTGGTGATGAAGTCCCATTTCTATTTAGTTTTTGTTGT
>NW_015776203.1:0-916 GCF_001515625.1 Sinocyclocheilus rhinocerous | reverse complement strand
AAGACGTTGCTGTTTCCCAGGCAGATTCTGTAACTGGGTTTCTCGATCCATTGCTTCTGGTCAGCTTCTTTTAGGTTTTTCACTTTGACATAAAATGCTTATGAGCAATGTGGTGCACATACCAATCAAATCAAGTGATGACCAAACAAATTCAGTACGATGCAGTTTTCACATCTCATCTTATGAAGGACTGTCTCATCATTGTCTAATAAAACCATTTGAGAAGCTATTTCAGAATGAGCCACCTAGTAGCAGTAACTTCACCATTTGAACCCAATAGGCATCGTACTCCATTGACGGCCAGAACAGGTTCACTTTAAGTGTTCCTGCTCAAGGTAGATTGTTATTGACATCTGAGGTGCGTGAATATGTGAGGCTAAAAACAGCATACAACAGCAGGGTTGTGTGGTAAATGTAGACGGCACATGGCAGTCCTGTGTTGATATGAGTTTTTCATAAACCAAAGGAAAAACCAGATCCAGCGGGCTCAGTCTGCACCTGCGTGTTGAGTGTTTTAGACTTGGATGGTGTGCCATTTAGTAATGGTTTGTTACGACCATGAAAGCATCATTTGGAGTATGGCATGGACTTTTAGAGATTTGGCCCTGGAATTTAGAAGTACATACTTTGCTGTTGAAAGAGGTCATATGAGGCTGCTAGAACACAGAAGACATTTGTTGACTTTTAAAGGAGCAGTCCTTTCTTTTTTCTATTTCCAAGTGCAGTTATTTAGCTCTTTTTCGTACAATGAAAGTGGATAGGGACTGGGTTTGTCAAGCTCCAGAAATGGGTAAAAACACTGCTTTAAAGTAGTCCATATGATTTGTGTGCTATATGTACCGTTCAAATGTTTGGGGGAGAGTAGGTTTTGTTGTAATGTTTTTGAAAGAAGTCTCTTATGCTCACCAAGGCTGCA
>NW_015776202.1:0-916 GCF_001515625.1 Sinocyclocheilus rhinocerous | reverse complement strand
TCTTTTCATTTCGTGGCTGACTCAGAGGATCATTATGTATTGACCTGAAATGCACGTGAATTGATAAGCAGAGAGTGTACAAACAGATGGGAAATGTAGGTCATGCTGGGTGGATTCTGTTGTGCAAAATTGCCACAATTATATTAAGATTACTGTTGTTTTTGTGTCTAGTGATTCAGTAACTTTAAGAGGTAAAATGAGGATGCATTGTGACATCTGCATTGTGACTGAACGAACAACAAATTTGTACACTTCTTGTCAGCACATGCTATGATTTTGTATGGGAAGTCCCATATTAATTACTCTCCTGATCAGTCACTTCTGCTCACCAAAACATCCTGTCTTATGTTTGAGTACCGTAGATCTTGATTCAGAACATCTTGTACTTTGTAAAACAACCTTCTCTATCCATTGACCATATCAAGCTAAATTGGATGTAATGTTCAGCTCTGTATCAGTATTGACCCATATTTTATGGCAATGAGGAAAACACGTGGTACGACTTAAATTATATTGGTCATGTGTCTTTCTATTCAAGCTAAGCCAAGTTTGAGTGGCATTTGTAAGATATGCATTATGATTGTCTTATCTATCTGATGTGTTGTGTGTTAACCTTTATTGTGTCCTGCCGGTGAACTATGGAGTACTCTAAGATGATTTGGCTTTTTCTTAATTGGCTGAGCTAATCTGATTCTAAGTTAAATGATCTTATGCAACAAAAATGCAGTGTAAGCCATGAAACAAATCAAAGAGCTGCTGTGTTGTACCTGGTGGTATACTTAAAGCTCATTTACAAATTACAGCTGTATTTCTCCACTTGCACCTTTGGAAACTGCTTCTTTAAGTGCTCTTTGAGGCTTCTGCAGTTGCACTGAGTGTACTGCTTTAAAGGAATATTTCACTCAAAAAAAAAAAA
>NW_015776201.1:0-915 GCF_001515625.1 Sinocyclocheilus rhinocerous | reverse complement strand
CACTTTATTTAGTGTTCATGTAAACACTACATTCAGATTCATCAACCGGAATGAATTCAATCCGATTGAACCAAAAATTGTGCATGTAAACGTAGCCAATGTTTTAATGAAATTTCACAACAAATGAAATGCAAATTGAATAGAAAATGTGATCTACACTGTATTTCTAATCAAGTTCATGTTATTTTATTCACATGGGATTCAACACCTGGAGTCATTTTGATTACTTTACCATGCCCACTGTTTTTCTTATTGAACATTCTGTCTCGGAAATACATCACTATATGGTATTCATTTGCAACCTCCAGTTCATGCTGACTAGAAGGAACTTGTTTGGCTGAAAGTGTGTAATTTGGATATATGAACCTGAAGTAAACAAATGTTTTGTATTTAAGATGCTGCATGAAATGACAATGTGGTTTGGAACAGACTTGGCGAAGAACATGGAAACATCTCTAAATGAAATTGCCCCAAACATCATCAGGAGTGCAAAAGAAGGAAGTCAAAAAAAACTCTACGCCAATCTCATTGGACCAGCAGAGGAAACCACACAAGGTAACTACACCATATATTTTCCCCCATCAAACCTATCTGTTCCATGCCCAGTTGCATTGTCTGCATTGTCAATGTAAAGGTTGTAGCACCTATAAAATGTATGAGTGAAAACATGTATTTAAATAATGTCAGTATTAATGGAATAGTTTACCCAAAAATGAAAATTCTGTCATCGTTTACTCACCTCTTGTCATTTCAAATCTGTATGACTTTATTCTTCAGAACACAAAAGAAGATATTTTGAAGAAGGATGGTAACCGAACAACAGCGGTTCACCTTTAACCTATATTGGATTTGTGTCCATACAATTCAAGTGAATGGGTACCAGTGTTGTTCGGTTACCAACATTCTTCAAAATAT
>NW_015776200.1:0-916 GCF_001515625.1 Sinocyclocheilus rhinocerous | reverse complement strand
AACATTACACTGATATCTTGTTATCCTCCAGCCCTGATGACCGTCCATCACAGAGCAGCCCTTAAAACCTGTCAGTTCCCCCATTAAATTTATGCCACTTGGCCGTCCAAACTTTCCCCAATGTACCAGCCAGAGTTTTAACGGCATCGTTCCCCTGTGTCGCTCATGACTTGGGTAATGGGACGGTATTCAGGACCACAAACAAAGATTATTTTTATGGGATCACCCAGACAATGTTGTTGGAGTTGCTCATTTCTGACATTATAAAACAGCATCCCATTAGTTCAGTTATTTTTGGATAGGAAAAGGTGACGGCGCTCATAGTTGAAAGTGATAATTTGAGCTCTTCTTGATTGTGTGCTTTGAAAAAGGATCAAAATACTTTATATGAGCCAATCTTTAAATTGCATTGCATCACTCAGTCTTAAAAAAATTTTGTTTGGCAGATGTCTTTGCTTTATTCTAATGAGAAGAGAAATGAGGTAAGCAGATGCATTTAGTTCTGACCTTTCCAAAGCCCACCATGACTCCTTTTTTATGAGACTAATATATAGCCAGTGGTAGAGATCCTCCTGTGAAGACGTTTGCGAAACAGATGTCTGACTTACTCCGGTTTGGATCCAGATTGAGAAACCATGTGTTTCTTGTGAAAAACAACTGGCATACAACTTGTTTTCCTATAAAGCATCTACGTTTATGAAAGAGTCCAAAAGTGCGAGAAAAACCTATAATTAGCACATAGCGAATTTGTGTTTGAATGCTTAGTGAACTGTAAATTCAGTAAAATGGACCATAGCCTGCTGTAGGCTGCACAGATGTCGATTGTGAAGGATAATGTGGATATGACCCTGTTGCGTATCCAGAGTTTAATATCCTATGGCAGTCCACCATGGGGCTTTTCTAGTGCAAAAAAAAA
>NW_015776199.1:0-916 GCF_001515625.1 Sinocyclocheilus rhinocerous | reverse complement strand
GGCTCTCCATCTGTTAAGCCCAGGGTGCCAGACATGGGCATATTTTCACTGTGTTGTTGGATTATATCTGACATTTGACTACGTGGACTGAAGCTGAACCGACCTCAGTCTCTTAAAAGCATTGCTGAGCACTTGCTAATATTTTGGAATGCAATATATTAAAGGGGTCGTGTTTCTCTGGGTTAGTTTATAAAGTTTGCTATATTTTTTTTTGCACCCAAAGAGGTCCAATATTTGTAAAAATCATAATTTTTCATTCTCATTTTCACTCTCTGTGAAAAACACCCAATTTTAATAGGCTTTAGTTTATTTTAGTTGCAACTTTCATGTGATGACAGTAACACACTAGCTACACATTGTGTGAAAGTTCAATAATAGCAACGGTAACAAAAACTATAATATATTCAACTCACATAATTAAAATATTCAACTCAAGCAAATATTTCTGATCTAGGTATATACGGATTATATTAGCAACACTCTTATTAAATGTCATAAGAGTGTTAAATTCTGGTTTGATGTTAATTATGAGGATTAAAAATAAATGTACTTACCTGCGTTGCCTCCTTGAATAAAATGCTTGGCACTGCTGTATCTTTCAGTTAAAGTTATTGAGAAAAACCAGAGAAAAATTCATAAAACGATTTGTTGTGAGAAGTGAAGAAAACAAAAACTTGATCTTTCAGTCACTCAGGAATGTCGTTAAAAATAAACTTGTGCAAAGTGCTATGCAAAGTGTTTGGAGGTGCAGTTTCTTTACATCACTTTTTTGATGTTCTTATTCGTCATTTTTATTCAACAACAGTATGGCTTTTGTGATTGATGGACAGACATGAGTTGTTCAGAACTCCTCCCTTATTACATACAATGATGATGCATGTCACACCACATTTTATTGTATGCCAAAAATATATAT
>NW_015776198.1:0-916 GCF_001515625.1 Sinocyclocheilus rhinocerous | reverse complement strand
TTCTCAAGACAATAATACGCCCATCAGATCTGACCTCTTCACCCCGGCATATGATATATTGGGGGCGGGGATCTGGATACATGCCAAGCACTGCTGATGCATGCATTTGTGAGCATAGAAACAGATTAAGTGGGTAGAATGGCATATTAGAATTAATATAAGGCACTGAAAAAGGAGCAGGCCCAATTTGTCCCTAATTGGAGAAGTACAATGAGTGCATAATAATGCATATTATGATTATTTTGTGATCTTTACATCTTTTACATCTTAATAAACAATGTTGGATTGTTTATATATATATATATATATGTATGAGCACAAAAGGTTTGTATACATGCCATACAGTTGGCATATACATAAATATTTTTACGTCAGTTTTTGCTTTTATGAATTCCAATTTTTTTCCCTCACTTTTGACGTAGGATGAAATTCATGGATTTTAGGATCAAATCTAATTTTATGTATGTTTTATAAATGAGGCCCCTGAAAACTATACTTTATTCACAATGTTTCCTCTTCATAGAATTACTACTCTGTTATCAAAAAACGAAATATGTATTTAGTAGAAATGACATAATTGTGCAATGAACAAGTTTATTCTTGAGCATTTTACTTCTAAGTGTTTTTTAAAAATATAAATAAAACTAGAATACTAGATTAAAGCATGCTAGCATGTAATATTAGTAGCTGGGATATGTGGGAGTTATAGCAGCTAGAAAATAAATACTAGTGTTTAGCATTTTTATGTTAATGAAATTAAGCTTGTTGAATAGTTGCCAGTAAAACTAGTAGCAACAATTAAAATATTCACTATTCTGAAGTGAATAGTTGACATCTGAACCATAGATTCATATAGAATTCAACGGCAAAAATACACTCTAAAAAAATGCTGGGTTAAATATAACCCAGCGCTGGG
>NW_015776197.1:0-916 GCF_001515625.1 Sinocyclocheilus rhinocerous | reverse complement strand
GGCTCCCCTGATGGGTAATAGAATGTAATGGTGGGCTGATTCTAGACTTGGCGTGGCTAGCAACATTTTTTGAGATTTAGCTCGCTCAGCCATGTAGGCTTCCACTTTTATAGCCTGTGTCTTTTGTGATTTCACTCCTTCACTTACTTATTTTCTGTGGCAAAGATCTGCTTAAACCAGCATGAGTTTCCAGGCTGGTGTAGTTTGCTGGTTAGTCCTGCAGAACTAGCACGGTGGAGCTGGTTATGGTGTCCAACACATTTGGGTGACGTTTTGCCTCTGTAATCCAATATATTTCCAACAAATCAGGATATTCAGTGATTTGACACTGTATCCATAAGGAATTGATTCATTAGGTTTTGAGGAATTGATTCATAAGGCGGTGATTTATCCATAAGGAATTTGTTTGATTGTGAACCGTGTGCATTACATGCCAGAATATGGCCAGGGCTTTTCCAGTGTTGTGTGTCATTTAAAACTGAATTTAGAATTTGTTTTGTATTCCAATTTAGTTCCTGGATTTAGATTGATTTTGAATTGAATTTGATGCATTAATTTCTATACATACTCAATTAAGGAGGGCTGCCTCATGGACATTGTACTATCAGTTTTGCCAAGTTTGGATTGATAGCTGATTGTTTTTATCACTAATATTTTATGGCGCAAAAATTGTTCTTTCATAATTTAAATAACATTGTCTTCAATGTATAACCAGTGTTATTTTAGTATCATTTATGTAGTATTTATAAATATTTTAAATTAGCTTTTTAGTATTTTTAGTTTAAGTTTGTCATTTTAGTATGTTTTTGTCATTAATATTTTTTAAAATATTTGTAATATTTCCATTTAACTTAAGTTTTTTCATTTCCAATTTAGTAATTTTTCAACTTAAACATCTATTTCAGGTTGTTTTTTT
>NW_015776196.1:0-916 GCF_001515625.1 Sinocyclocheilus rhinocerous | reverse complement strand
TTTCACAAGGGTAGATTGGATTAAATTACCAAAACAACTTGATACTGTATACCAAAATGGACAAACACACACATAGATGTTTATAGAAATCACCTTTCTGTCTACATCTTCACCATCTTGCCAGGAGGTTCTGGAAGCTGCAGCACAGTAAGAAAGTTTAAATATATCCTAAAGGACCGTTTTCACTGTTTGAGAGTGATCAACACAAGTTACATCATGCAGTGTACTACACACACACACAATAAAAAACAGAAAGAAAATACTGTTATATACTCCTAAATGTGTAATCTAATTTTTCATTGTAGCTTGATTTAAAACAGTGTTCAAACTTCAAACTTATTGCAGTATTCACTACAGGAGAAAAACAAATTTACGGAGAGAATCAACAAGCAAGTGAAAAGTGACACAACCAAACACACAATGTCAAGGGGTAAGTTCAGTAGAAAAGGCCGAAAGAAACCAATCAAGTGATTGATACCTCTACCACCCAATCACAATGAGCTTTACAGATGTCTTTAAACCAATCACAATGGATTGCACAAATGCCTTTGACATTTCACTAAACCAATGAGTTACACAGACACCATGTTTGTTTAACATCTAAGTTACAAGACCACAGATAGATGGGAAACTACGAATACTGCAACTGACAAACAAGTATGTATGAATATGAATCTGACTGCTGTTTCCATGTCAGGATGAATTTCAAAAGACATGTATGAAAACATCATATCAAAGGCATCATTTACATTAAATGTACACAACTGTTCAAAAATTTGGGGTCAGTAAAAAAATTTTTTTTAAAGAAATTAATATTTTCATTTAGCAAGAATGCATTAAATTGATCAAAAGTGATGTGAATATATTTGTAATGTTGCAACAATATATTAAATTGCTATAATATTTCACAGTATTA
>NW_015776195.1:0-916 GCF_001515625.1 Sinocyclocheilus rhinocerous | reverse complement strand
TTGTTGAGAGTGGTCTTCATTGTGAGTGGAAGCACCTGCTTATTTTTCTTCATACTGTTTTTTTCTGTCTTTCTTTTCTGTCTTTCCTGTTGTTTCTGCTCGAGGGTCTTCTGTAGGGCCAGCACTCTCTCATCTCTACTGACAGCCTCCCGCAGTTCACTTCTCATTCTTTTCTCTTCTTGACTGTGAAACAAAACAAATCAGTCAGCCCTTCCTTTCCACATATTTAACTCTGAGACCACAAGTGAAATTTGCATTTTTCTAATTTAACTCAATTTTTTTCATCGTTTAGCGGCATAATAATAGGTGACAAGTTAGATTGAAGAATTAACATGAAGTTCAGAATTTCTTTGTATTTGCATTGTCCCCATGACAGGACGACTCAAGCTGGCACAAACTCTGTATGTTCATGCAAAATCAGATCTTTAAAAGGGGCAAAGGACCCAATACAGAGCTTTGTAGCATACCATACTTTACCACTGTAAGATCAGATGTCTATCTCTTTACCCAAAGTAATAGTGATTTAAGAGGGAGGATTTGAGCCAGGCCAGTGCCTGTCCGTATATGCAATCACTTGTCTTGCGTCTTTTTCCCCCAGGTTTAAATAGAAAAAACAAACATTTTCCTTTTGAACCAACTTAATGTTGATGCAGGAACAGGTGTGATAGGACTGATATGTTACCTGCGCAAAGCAGCCTGTTCTGCCTGACTTCTTTGTAGAGCGATATTGTCCAGCTGTTCTAGCAGTAGCTGCTCTTTGAGCTGTTTCTCCTGAAAGATGCGCTGTCTTCTGTCCTCCAGCTCACACTGCTCTGACTCACTCAGGACTGCCAAACGCTCCCGCAGCTCCGCCAAAGACATCTCACACAGCAAATCATGACCCGCAGTCTAAATTTTTAAAGATCATGAAACGTAA
>NW_015776194.1:0-916 GCF_001515625.1 Sinocyclocheilus rhinocerous | reverse complement strand
AATTTAAAATAAAAATCCACATTCGAATGCAAAAACATTGCATTTCTATTTTTAAAGAACACTTACTCTTCACCCCTTTCCTGTAGGTCTGCTGTACGTACTTCAACCCCGAGACGATCTCTTTGTTTACCTGTAAACAGATGTAAATATACAAGACCAGTCAGGCGTCACGCCACATTATGTAACTGATAAACAGGTACAGATTCAAGCATCGCGTTTGCATGTGTTGTTTACATGTAGGGCAAATATACAATGTGTGACCATTTATAGCACAGCAGATATGTTCACACAGCTACTGCTTAACATGTGACTGGAAGAAACGTGGAGTAATGTGGAAATACAGAGAGTCCAAGCTTCAAATAAGAGGATATACTCAACAAATGTGGAAGTGAAGTAGGGCACTAATCCATGGTAATGAAATCTAAACGATCACTAGATTTCTAGTAGAAATATCTTATACAGTTACGTTGCTGTAAAATTCTCATGCAATGACAACAGTTGTGACACCATTAATTCTTAGAATTATTGCATCTAAATGTTTCCAGTTGTGGTCATCTAACCTTGAAGCTGATCTTTATCCTGTACTCCACTCCCTCCTTCAGCACAAACGACTGCTTCTTAAAGGACTCCAGATCACCTGAGAGTGGAACAAACACACAAACACAAGTTAGTCCAGCTTTCAAAACAAACCAGTGAGTGCATTGTTTTGAACTCATTAAACTCATGAACTCATTAAACTCGTTGTTTAACAGTTCTGTCAAGTGTCTAACAAAATAAAGGCAAGCGCCAAAACAGTATTTTATAATTTACTGCTGGCATTCATATCATTTTAACAAATCTTTGAATAGCCGTTAAACGTTTACACGGCCTTAAACTTTTTATGCGTTTTGCCTGTTCGTTTACACGACAACTGCGT
>NW_015776193.1:0-916 GCF_001515625.1 Sinocyclocheilus rhinocerous | reverse complement strand
CAAGACTTTGTAAAAGAGCATAATAGGACCCCTTTAAAATAACAGAAATAAACAAACTGTCAACTTTATAAAGAATTGTTCATTATTCAGTCTGTCTGAAACGTTCCCTTTGAAGAGATGAGATCTACTCACAAAAGAGTATAAAATCATCATTGAACTGAACTGATCAGACCTACAGGAACCTGAATATCTGAATCATCCACCAAATTATAATTTCCAATTCAACTGTTAATTAGTCAGTGAAGAAAGATAAAAGAAAGATAAAAGACTTAGCATTAAGATGAAAAACATCCACAACTCATTAGCACTAGCAAAATTTTGGTTAATGCATTATCGCATTAGTAAGTGTATACTGGTTGTGCAATATAAATAAGAGTGCATTTTGCATATAGAATCATACAGGGCAATAAACTGTTCACTAAAAAGCAAAAAGGGAGTGATATATGAGATCTCATAATAGAGATAAGAAGCTCCTACCATCCTAAATTGTTCGCAAAATGTTACTGAATCTGTATTTCACCATTATGACAAAAGCCAAACATTGATGAACACTCTTTCACAAACTCCTTTTCCTTTCGTACTATTTCTTTGTCTTTCCCTCCTAAGCGCCTGTCTTCCTCAGCGCTGCTTTTCTCTTACTCTAATGTGTCACACTTGTCCTCTATCTAATCTTCGTCTGTCTTGGAAGCGCCCGTGGGGATGTACTATAACCATTAGAAGTCTCTGCAGAGCTGCTTCACTCTCTCCAAGTGTATGTGAGGGCGTCCATATACGAGTGTTTACAGAGGTTAGCGGTAAATCATGAGTGTCTGAGAGCTTAATCAAATCGAACTCTTCTCTCCGTCCTTCTATCTCTATCTTTGAGTGTTCGCTGACTTGGTTATCAGTCGTTATGGTTTAGTCCTTCAGGCAATCT
>NW_015776192.1:0-916 GCF_001515625.1 Sinocyclocheilus rhinocerous | reverse complement strand
TCTCTCTCTCCATCCATCCATCTATCATTAAAGAGTTGCATTCAAGACATTGTATTAATGTTGTTTTTAATGAAGTAATTTAGGAAAAGCCCGGACCGGAGTAGAATGATTCCTCTCATTTAGCCAGCATCTGGTTCTGCGATGAGAAAGAGCATCATTCACAGACAGGTCAGTGTAAAGCAAACCCCGAGCGGCTGCTGGAAAATCCCTGAAGCCGAGAGCCGCTCCTAACTAAAACAAATGGGCCTTTATTCCCAGCCTTCCTCTGCTGTCTCAGCTGTAGGCCGCTAAACGAGACGCCACAGAATCACAGGCAAAGATGTATTTCCAGCACGGACAGCAGAATCCCGATATATCCGGCAAACAAAAGCAGCACTGGCGTGACTCGGCCTCTGTGGGTTTAACCGGAGCGTTCGCCTCTTCTAGGAACTAGAAATCGTTTAGTTGTAATGATTCTTACATAACGCAGAAGAACACTAATTACAGTGACCTTGCTGTGGTGAGCATGAGATCTACATCATAGACCACATACAGGAGATGCTGCTGCATTTGACACATTTATGAGAATGTTGTGTCAATAAGAGCTCATCATTTATCATTTAATAGTCAATGCCACATATGAGCATGAGCGAATATAGATCCTGATGTGCTTTATGACAGAAGTCATTTCCTGAAGTGCTGATTTTGAAGACAAAAAAAAAAAAAGACTAAGAAAAAATACATCAAAAGTCGCAGTTAAAAGATGTTTGTTTGTTTATTTGTTTTTGTTTTTCAACAAGATTTTTGTAGAGATATATCTGAGTGAAACATTAATACATAAATTACTAAATAAATACAAACGCGCTTAAATGCAATTTTAACTAGAATTGAAACCATATATTCATGTGGTAATTTATTTATTTGTTTGTTTGTTTGT
>NW_015776191.1:0-914 GCF_001515625.1 Sinocyclocheilus rhinocerous | reverse complement strand
CACACACACACACACACACACACACTGGGATGCACACATACCACTGGGATGGAGCAAGGAGAGAAAGTGTGAGAGTTGCCAACCTATAGGAGACTGAGTAATTGAAGAATTTGATTCCGAGCGCAACATTTTACTCCCGTGGTGGTGAACTAGAAGAAACAATAATTGGGTTCACTAACAAAGCAGCAGGAAAAGGGAAATTCTGAAAGAAAGGCTTCGTGTGAAGAGACCGGCAAGCTTTAAGAATCCCATAAACAGAGTGCAGGAAGAAAAGATTAAGCCCCAACAAATGATTACTGCCTACATAAGAAATAAGAATATCCATCAGTAACATTCTCTTTCTAAATATTAAATTGCTTTAATTATTGGGAACTTAGGATTCTGTTCCAAAACCTAATGAGCTGCATTGCTTTCTGTTGTCTATGCTGGCAGGTTCCTCCTAAAGCAGCATCTTAACTGAAATGGATCCTCACAAGTGACCCAGTGGTCCATTTTTGAATTACACTGATCTGTTTTGTTTGATTCTTTTCAGTGCTGAACGAAGCTTGTGTCGATGCAATATGCGATTGCCTTCTCCATGAAGCACTCATTCGATACTGCTTTAGGAATTACAAGGCATCTTAGAAAGCAGCACAATAATGAAACTGCCTTCACATTGGGAACTTGTCTGTGATGTGTTAAAATGCTGCCTATGTAGGCAACTCGACTAGGTTTTGGAACAGAACCTTTGTGTCTGCAACATATTGTCTTGGAGGGAGTAAAATACAATGTATAAATAAGTTGAACAATTCTGTTATGCACAACATCAATGCATTTAATAGACCTGTCTGAACACCACAAGCTGAAGTTGAGTTCAACATCAAGTGGACATTACCTCTGCACGGGTCATTTTTCACCAGGAACTCATCCAGGGC
>NW_015776190.1:0-916 GCF_001515625.1 Sinocyclocheilus rhinocerous | reverse complement strand
TTGTTTTATTCTGGTCTCTTCCTCTTTCTTTCTCCTTTTGCTTTTTTGTAAAGAATTAAAATTGAACAGCTTGTACATTATTATGATGATGATTATTATTATGATTATTATAGTCTTTTTCCATCAGTGCTCTTTTAACTGATGGAAAAAACAGTTGCACATTCTCCTGAACATACACTTACTGCTCTACAAAGGGAAAAAAAGACAAAAAAAATTGAACTATTAAATATATTAATAATTACCTGCCTGTTACTTAAAAGAAAAAAAAGTATCTATATATGATGAAAGAACACAGCTGTATACTGTAGACTAAACTGTATGGAAATCTAAGAATTTAATGGGAAAATAAGTCAACACTTTTTGTCTGTATAAAATAATCAAAGTATTCTACAATAATAACTTTGACCAGTGTCTGTATTTGTGTTTCATTGTGTGCCTGTGATTATTTCTTCAGCCTGATGACATTGCTTTACAAACTGCCAGAACACCTCTTCCCTTAAAGAAAATCTTTATTGGAAAGATTAAGTAATTCTGGTTATCATTTTGGTATGGGCGACAAGGTGTCCAACACTTTTGCATCGGATAACATATCCAACTTCATATTCTGAGCATTGTTCTAGTGCCAGTCTCCTATTGTTGACAAAGAGGAAACACAGCCCTGATTTTGAAGAAGAACTGCTGTTATGCTTAGTTTAATTTGCGTCAAAACGTCTCGTCCTCATTGCAGGATATTCTGGCCCGGAACTGCCCACTTACATGAAGAGAACATCTGACTTACATGTGAAGTGACTAACTAAAGTTTTTTTACATGCCGGCTGGGTCATCTGAAATAAATGATGCCAATGGGAGACAAAGGTTAACGTCTTGATGCCCATGATGGAGATCTACTTATAGGGATAGTTCACCCAAAAATGAA
>NW_015776189.1:0-916 GCF_001515625.1 Sinocyclocheilus rhinocerous | reverse complement strand
ATAATACAACTACAATACCAATGTCATAATAATGACTGGATCATAATGTATAAAAAGTAAGAATAACACAGAACTCTTGCTATTATTAAATTACAATAAACCATATACATGTGGCTGTTTTATACTGCAAATAAACAAATAAAATGATTATAATAATGATTATGGGGATACAAGGGTAATAGTTGTTAAATCAATATTCAAATCAAATTCTTATTTATTCTTGAGCTTTATGTAATTCTAAAAGTTGTATCACTCAGTCTTTAATATTTGACCGTTGCCTTATGATAGAAAAGTTACCGTGGCAGTCATTTCCAGAACATCAAACACATGAACATAAAATTCTGCAAAAGTGTTTTTTTTTTTCTTAACTTGTTATATAAAGAAATTCTTAAATGTGGAAAAATATTTGATTCACTTGTTCGTTTACTGGCCGTGAGAATGATTATAAATGTCTGCTTTCTGCTAAATGAAGCGCTCCGGTTTGTCATTTGTTTGACATTTTTGTAATTTGTTTGTTAGGGTTAAATATGATATGTTAAGCTTGTTCATAAGGACAAATAAATACATTGCATTATTAGCCAGTTTCTCTGAACTTACTGTGCTGCATCTGAAACACATCAAATCCACATCACTTGCAGCTTTTACCGAGTCGAGTACTCAGCGGGTTAATTATCGTAGAGGGTTTTTGAAATCGTGTACTTGAATTGAATGGGTTAGTCATTACAGTTTTTCTTAGCTGTTCATATATTTATAATCTAGGACAAATATTAGCTGTCATTTCATCAGTTCCTTAAGTGCTTTCTACAGATCGCTGGTCTCTGAATTGCTTGCTGATGTACAGTAAGTGTTTGGTTAATTTTGCGTTTGTTCTACAGTTTGTGAAAACCATCTTGTCACAAGGTCATGTGACGCCGCT
>NW_015776188.1:0-913 GCF_001515625.1 Sinocyclocheilus rhinocerous | reverse complement strand
GTATTGTCTTTGAAATGCATTGCATTTTAATCCTGCTTCATTGCAATGTAAATCAAATTACAGTCTTTAGTCCTGTTTGCTACATATTTAAGAATCTTTAAAGGCATTCTCAATTCAGTTCTGAATGGTGCACAACCATAGCAAATATGTGGCGTATTTTGACCAAACCCTATAAAATACCTGTTTGTTGTGCATATTTGCTTTTACATTTTTATTCATCTATAGCACACTTTTAACCAAAGCTACGTTTTTCATAGTAGATTTACACTGGCATTGTTATCCAAAGTACATTTTTAGTGAGGAAAAATGCAGTAAAAGTCAGAATGAATAATACATTTTAGGCAAGGTCATCTATATAAAGTTATAAAAAGCAAACTGATTCCCGTATCTTCTGTCAACGGTTGTATATTTTTAAAAAGGAGTTGGGTACAACCGATTTTTCTGAAAATGTTTGTTTGAGGAGATTAAAGGGTGTAACTGAAATAGCCAAAGCCTTAATTAGAAGGTGCTCCATGTGTGTTTATTGAATCTGTGTTGATCTATCATTAAAGCCTGCTGCTGTTATCTGTTGACTATGTAAATGTACTGCATTGGAACAGGCTGTTCATGTGTAGTGTTACTTACCAAACAGTCTGGGGCCATTTGTTTGAGGATAGGGGGCAAAACAGCTTGTTCTTGATAGAAGGCAGAAGGCAAACAGCCCTGGATAATGGACAGAAAACCGCTAAAATTAAATCTTAAAGGAATAGTTCACCCAAAAATGAAAATTTGCTCAACATTTACTCCCTCAGGCCATCCAAGAAGTAAACTTGCATGTTTCTTTCTTTATCAGAACAGATTTGGAGACATTTATCATTTAATCCCTTGAACTCACCAATGAATCCTCTGCAGTGAATGGGTGCCGTCAGAATGA
>NW_015776187.1:0-916 GCF_001515625.1 Sinocyclocheilus rhinocerous | reverse complement strand
GAAGACCGCTGCCAGATCCCGGGAGGACTCCTCTGTTCTTTGGGAATGTACCGCTGAGGGTTTAACCTTTAGTGATGTCATAGACTAGAAAATAGATGCTCTTTGAGTTGGGTTGTCTGCATAAATCACAGCCAGAGTGTGTGACGGTGGAATGTGTTCAGTGAAGCGAGGAAACCGTTTCACACATACTCAAACAAAAATACACAGTTACCTGTCTTTAGTGGGGTCGTGCAAATGTGGTTTTCATTCACTGTGACAAATGGTGGTTTTAGAGGAAACATTTACACCACTGAGGGTCATAAAACATATCATCTGTTCTTCCAATTACAGTGTCTACCGATTCCAAGTTGACTTAAAGCGGCAGTGTGTCATTTCTATGCTGCTAGTTTCACCGAAATAGAAGCGGAATTGCAAAAAGTGTGCATGTTTGAGAAACTTGTTTGGAAACACTCCCACATCTGCTGGTTTCCTTGAATAGACAGTAGGATTTTTCCATTGGCTTTTAGCTTATTGCAGAAAACAAGCTCTGTGAGCAACAAAGGTTTATGAAACTTATTGGTTTTGTTTATCAAGATAAGGCTATGCATATGATAATGAAAAGATAATATATGCATATGAACTAGTGAGTATATGAGTTTTCCTATTCATTGTTATGATGATTAATGTCCCCTACAACCTCTGTAGTCCTATTTAGCCACTTGTTAGCATCCATCTTTTCCAAGACACGTCAAAGGTAAAACACAAAATTATGAGTGAGATATTACTGATGTATTTTATGTCTTAGTATAAAATGGGAAAAACATTTGAGCTTGTCTTAACTATGAGCAGGTCAACCTTGTTTCAGCCCAAAAACCCATTAAAAAGAACATTGCTGATGGAACCTGAAATGCAAAAATACGTATTTGCAGATTTTTTG
>NW_015776186.1:0-916 GCF_001515625.1 Sinocyclocheilus rhinocerous | reverse complement strand
AGCTGCATGTTTGTAAGAAACAAATCCATCATTAAGGCATTTTAAACTCTAAACCTTCACTTATGGCCAAAATACAAGTCCATAATAGCATACCCAATTTTCATTTTTGGTCGAACTATTCCTTTAAAATCTTGTGAAATTAGTCAATAAAGTGGGAAAATGCAGTAGGACATCAACTTTTTTGTGTTACATACTGTGTACTGCATGCATACTGCAGTATGCTATTCCAAGCATAGCCAAAGTCACAGTGCCATCCAGTGGATAAACAGCGTAAATGTGGCCCATCCCATGTAATGGTGAGTGTGCAAAAATAGTTGAGTCACGTTTATAGAAATATAAGACACCATTTTAATTTGCAGTTAAGATCAGATTGGGTCAGATGTGAACTCATAAATGAGTGCTTACAGGAACAGTGACGCTGCATTGAATGTATGTTAATGATGAAGTGATGCTATTGTCTAGATGACTAAATTCTCAGGGAATATCATTCATTGTCAGCTGTCTAAAGGTGGCCAATAACATTGCAACGTTTTTTTTACAGCACATATGATCTGCAGCAGTGATTTGCAGTATAACAGATGCAGTGCTAATGTCCTGTCTAGTTAGTGTTCTCTTTCGTTTGTTGCCATTTTATCAGTTGCATTGATGTTTTTGTTGTTGTTTTTCCCCTTACACATTCACATTTTGGCAAGACACCATACTCCAAAACTCACAGCCAAATAACAAGCTGCCAAATAGCGCAGAAAGCGTCACTTAGAAAGGGACGTGCATGGGCCCAGACATCTGTTAAATGTTTTTTCTTTCCAAAAATTGCTGTATTTCATGAGGTGCCTGTGTCCTCCCATTAAACGTCTTGTGTGACACTGACAGGCCACACACTTGACTGTCCTTCTAGAGCCATATCAGACCCACACCA
>NW_015776185.1:0-916 GCF_001515625.1 Sinocyclocheilus rhinocerous | reverse complement strand
TGCAAATTATTTGTAGCTTTCATAACTAATGATGCAATTGAAGGTATGTTCTGTGTTTAAAGAAACAAAAGTTCCATGTACAGCATCTGTGACATTCTGTTTGACAGAAGAAGTTTATAAAAACATGGTGTTTTTATGTATATCCACTACTTCTGAATATCTCCTATCATGACGAATTTGGTAAACCCACTAACTTATGTTCAATATTCACACGGATGTCAGAAAGTGTCAAGTGGCTATTTACATGCAGGAATTGCTGTAATACATAACCAGTAAATCAGCACAAAACAAAACAAAATATAAGCAAATATATGAAAAACATATTGCTTATAACCCTCCAAATGGCTTGATATAGACTTCCATTTCATTACAGCATTATGGTTCATTATATTGCTTGTTGCAGGCATTATTGAAGAGAACATTTGCTATGATTGCAAGTCATTAATATTTTCAGTCCATCTTCCCAGTTAATACTACTGTATATATATCAACTTTTAGGAGCGCATTGACAGACATGGACTAAAAGTCACAAAACTCCAACTGTGATTTCACGGTGTCTTTAGATACTCAGTAAAAGCTAAACAGTACAGTGCATGCTTGTCCTGAATTTACTGCAATTATGTGGCAAATAAACTAAGGGTCTTTCTCTGTGCTGCAGTAACAGTAATAACGAAAATGGAATTTTAATAGGTCTGTCTTGACGCCATCTCAGCTGTTACTGGCTCCGTTCTCAGCTAATCTAATTTGATCATGTGGAGAGTCACATCTGCTCCAATTAATGTGTGCTTTCCACTGATGGTGACACACTGACAGCGTGTGATCTACTGTGCTCCTCAATTCTGTGTAGAGCAATAACGATGTACTGTAAGACTAAAGATACTGTAATCCACTCACCTGTAAATAATTCCCTTCCTAT
>NW_015776184.1:0-915 GCF_001515625.1 Sinocyclocheilus rhinocerous | reverse complement strand
CAATGAGTTGAAATCATATTTGCACGTCCTGTCATCATAAATTAAACCCAGGCATGTAAGTAAATAAATAATCAAATAAATAAATATTTCTTTAGAATATGAAATTTTAACACTAATTTAGGTAAAAGATTCTTTTCTCGGTATATCCCAGGATTTACTCTCTGAAACTAAAGACTGTATGCAAAATACATTTTAAGATGCATTTTAAAAATGCTTCATTTCTGTAAAAAGTTTGCTTAAATACTGTCACTCAAGGCGTGTGCAGAAACTAAAAATTTAATTGTTTTAAATGTTAAACCTCTGTTAAAATACCAACTTCAGAGACCTTATAGAAAAAGCATTTCTTCCCCTTTTTTGCTTCCCATTCAATTAAAAATAAACTGTAATAGTTGTATAACGAGTTAAAGCTTAAATCACATTTGCACTTCCTATCGTGATAAATTAAACCCAAATAAAATAAAAACACCAATTTAGATACCAGATTCTTCAAGCAAAACCATTTAATCTGCTCTCCACCTTTGACAATATCCATAGATTGTAATTATCTATTATTAGGGAAAAGATGAGTAAGGTTTTGGGATGAAAATCTGCCTGAATTAATGGTTCTATTAATCACTGTTATGTCTCTAGCTTCCCGGGTCCCTGTTATTTATGTGTTTCCTGAATGAGGTCTAATTGCAGACTTGGCTCCTCAGGTGACTTTTGAAAACCCTAGGGCTTTTGCATCATCCTACGTGTTTAAGAGTCACCTTAAGAACACAAAAAGTTTCTTTTCTGAATGCAAGGACAAATGTTGGATGTTGAAAAAGGCCCTGAGCAGTGTGGTTACAGGTGAGGACAGCCACGACACTGACGGCCCTTTAAACTTTCAGTGCCACACTTTTAAAAATAAAGGTGCTTCACGATGCCATAGAA
>NW_015776183.1:0-916 GCF_001515625.1 Sinocyclocheilus rhinocerous | reverse complement strand
GCGGTAGATATCGCTAAAAGTCTGAAACGGTGATACTGGAGCTGTTAAGATATGTGATTTACGGCGCTGTGTAAATCTGAGAAAATAGAGGCTGGTAATAAAATGAATAACTATGACTTCACAAATATTAGTAGTAGGCTATCATAACATATCAATTGAGCACTTTATATTGTTAAACAGTTAAACTATAGACCGATCATACAACTGAACTTTTTACCACAAAAAAAATTCCACTGGCCCCCCACAAAGACTCAAACCGAGGCACTTGTTCACTTATTCATCGCTCGAAACAAACTTCAAACACTCTTCTTCAACTCCGTTATCCGCTGCAGGCCTTAACGTAGCAAGTCATGTTACAAAGTCGTTAATAAATCGTTAAAGTGCTTGAAATTGAACGATATAGCGGACATACCCCCCAACACGACAAAAAAAAACGTCCAGCACAAATCAATTGTTTTCTCGAGGCCTGGATAAAAAAAAAAACCGATCCTAATCGCCAAGGTTTCCGTAATTTTGTAGATTTAACGACAACGGTATCCATTTAAAACCAAAACCGTTCACTTGTAAAGTCCAAACAGAGTTTAAATGACCTTAAGTGGGATTTTCTTACAGGCGATGGTGGGAGTAAGAAGGCGAGATTCCCAGCGCCAGCCTCTTCACTCCAGTTTCTGCTCTTCTCTCCATTTTACCGTGTTTCTAAAACTTTAATCCGGCTAGAAAGATAGCATCTCCTTAGTATTTGCTAACATGAACATGTTGAGTCCAAAAATAATGGTTGTTAACGTGTTTGTATCACTTCAGGGACGAAGCGATATGAGAAGAAAAGTATGAAACTGAGACCGCCTGCTTGGAAACGGTGTTTTTGGAGTGGGACCACCTTTTTTCCTGAGTAGACCTTTCTTTCTTTCTCCCCCCC
>NW_015776182.1:0-916 GCF_001515625.1 Sinocyclocheilus rhinocerous | reverse complement strand
TTATTATTAACTTCCGTTAGCTGTCAAGTCGCAACATTTCTATTTTTCTTTTAAATATTTTCATCTATTATTTATTTTTTATTTTATTTCAACTTTATTTCAGTTAACAAAAAACTATTTTTTAAATAGTTTTAGATTTTGTTAGCAATAACAACTATGATACATTCTAAAAATATATATTTCGAAGTTGTAAATAAATAAATAAAATAATGGAGTATGTTTTACAAGAAAAAACTTTATCAGTCTTTCTACTTCAAAATGTCATGTTTAATTCAATGTTTTACTTGCCGTTTCTTTGTCATGTTTTTTTTTATTTACTAAAAATAGCAGTGAAATAGTTTCATAACTAGCAAATCCTAATTAAATTCTACACCAATTTTTTTCAGAGTATATAATAAACTTTTTTGAAATATGGTGGAAGAACACATTTTCTGAATGTATATAATTTATTAAAATATTATATTTAATCAATTAAATGCACATTTCTGTAGGTGGCTTTTTAAACACCAATTAATAATATACATATCATCTAATGATTCTGGAAATATCCCATATATACTATATATATTACCAGTAAACATGGTCATACACAATGTAAAAAATAAAACTAATAAAAACAGCAGTTACCTTATTTTTAATTTAATTCTGTTTTAATTCTTCTTCCTGATATTTTTACTAGCTCTGAAAATTGTAATGGCACACGAAATATTAAACTATTATGTTTAATATTAAATCAGATATTTTACATTTTAAAAAATGATGCACAATATCCTAATACTGGAGTCCCTCTCTGTTTCATGCTAGGATCGGTGGCTCTATTCCCATTGTGTTCTCGTATTACTCTGAGTTTCTGGCTCAAGAGAAGCGTGGCGAGCACTTGAGCTGGCTCTGCATGTTCTGGATGATTGGAGGCATC
>NW_015776181.1:0-916 GCF_001515625.1 Sinocyclocheilus rhinocerous | reverse complement strand
TTTTTTTTTGTTTTGTTTTTTCAGATGATCTTGACTTTTTTGTTCAGTCGTGCAAAGCTTTTGTAGGTGTGAACAAAAGCCGAAATAAAGTCTTCACAGGGAGAAAAATCAGTCTTTATTTTTTGGTGACCTCCAATTTGAATGTTCTTGTCAGATAATTTAAACAAGCAGGCAACACTCTTTAAATCTAAAGAATATTCTCCTGTTTATTTCTCCTCTTCTGTCACCACAGGTCTCGTTCACAGTTTTGGGTTCAAACCATAGTTGTAGCATGCTGAAAATTCAGCTTTGCCATAACAGGTATACATTTTAAAATATATTAATATATAAAACAATTATTTTTTAAATGTTTGTAATAAAAGAAATCTGACAATATGCATTAAAAAATGCCTTTTATAGGACCATTACTTTTTTGTGACATTATTTTTTTTAACCAAAACTAAGCATATTTTTCCACAAATTCGAATAATAATGCAAATTATCCTGCCAGGTCACAATGTTTATATAATTTTGAATTGTGGAACAATTCACTTATGTTTGGTAAAAAAAATAATGAATGGTCCTATAAATGCAAATGTTCATATTTCTTTAATTTCACCCACTTGTTGGATTGACTGTAAATTAGGCATCGGTGACAGTGAAACAAGATTTCCTAATGATTTGTAAAGCCAACCAATATACTAAACAAATGTTAACATTTGGCCTCGTAGGATGGAGGTAGTTGGCATATTTTTCTATGCTATTAGATTGCCTCCATCAGTCCCAGATGTCTGCCTCTTTTTTCGGCTTATTCTCTCATTAAGGCTTGTTTGCCCTCTGCAATCGGGAGCTCGAGCTTATTGTTGGACATTAACAATTTAAATTGTTTTTTCTTTTTATCCTGCCAATTGCAATTACACTCTTCCAGAGGCACCAA
>NW_015776180.1:0-916 GCF_001515625.1 Sinocyclocheilus rhinocerous | reverse complement strand
GTCTCACCCTCTGCTGCTTTGCTGCTGATGTGGTTCTTTGTGAGGCTTGAACTCTGTAATTTCACTCTCACGGCTTTCTCAGGATCAAACACCTGATTCTCCACTTCCTGAAGCTCCGCCCCCAGCGCCAGGGTGCTGTTTAGCTCCGCCCCCTCCGTCAGCGGCTCTCCGCCCCTCACCCAAACCCTCGCGTTCTCTAACCCATGACCTGAGTAACAAACACATGCAGACGCGTGTTGCTGATTCATGACAGAACACGCAGAAATGAATCATCTCCAGATTAAACGTGATTTTCATAAATTATCTCATTTTACTGACACACCTCAAGATAATGTACAAGTTTAACTACATTATCAGGAACATTAAGACCGTTTTTTTGCATCGTGAAGTTATTTCCATGACGCAATTAACTCCTAAACAGGATTTCTGCATGTTTGTGAAGGTAAATATATGACCAAGTAAAGAAAATGTAAGAAAAATCTCGCATTAGTCTGAAAATACAACTTCCAACAGATCTCCATGACTTCTTTCATTCATTTCACACACAAAAAAATCTACTTATCACACAGCAAAAGTAAAAAATAAAAATAGTTGTTACTCAGTATTTTAGCTTTCCAGTTCAAATGTCTAAAGATTCTTAAATCAAGATACTTTTACTTGAGCGGCAAAAGGTCTTGTTTTATGAGAAATTGATCAAAGGGTCGTTCCGTGTCAAATCAACCGAATTTCAGAAACTTCCCCAACTCAAATTTTTAATTTAGCTAATATTTTTTCTGAAGAAAGATAAACATGTATAGTGATGGAAGCCCAAATATGAAAAGTCATGGATGAATATTTACAGAGTAATGCACTATTTTGTAGATATTCAGAGATTCGGAGCCAGATTACGGAGGGTTAAAAATGACTTCAGAAAGAT
>NW_015776179.1:0-916 GCF_001515625.1 Sinocyclocheilus rhinocerous | reverse complement strand
TGTGTGAAATCTCTGTAGAAAAGGGTGATGAATGATTAAACCACACATTAAGGAAATTCCTGGTGCAAACATTCAATTGAAAACTGCATATGTCTACAGATGTGACCTTGACCTGCATTCTACATCTGCAGCCCACTAAACAAAAGGGAATTCAACATCCTCAGGTTGTGTGGTAAAAGAGTTGTAAAAAGCTTAAGGGGAAGTGACCGGCCCCCATTAAATAACGTAGGATGCAGTCGAGTCAGAAAATCTAGTTGGATGGGTAGGTGTTAAAAATGTGCATGCCAGATGAGAATAATCATCAACGACAGAATCAAAAGCACTAAGAATCTCTACAATATTAAGTAATTTACATGTGTGCTTGTCAGGACAGCTGCTAATGTGTGCAGGTGTTTTGAAGATGCTAAGGTGTTTTGGGTGGTTGTTAGATGTTTGCTTACTCTCCCAAAATCACCTCAGATGATATTCTGGTCCCCAGATATGGCAAAAATATGCATCGTATTAATAGTGCTGCTTGTTTTAGCAAACCTAATAATTAATCATGTTTGTATTTGTATACTATAGATTTAAAATGAGGTACATTAAGCAAGCATGACTAGAATGAGGCTAACACATTACTGCCCCCTGCTGCTTATAGACTAAAAACATCTTGTACTATTTCAGACTGTGATCAACACCATGTGTGGTTTTGGGGTTCAAACACAAAACCACCTGGACACCACTAAATCTATCTATCCGGTGGGCTGTGCAGACAGAGCTGTAATATGGATTGAGTCTCACCTGCTGTTAGTTGGGGCGCTCACGCTGGGTCTTGCTTTACCACAGGTAACATTTAGCTTGTGAGTGATTTCAGTTTCTCAGACAGATCATGGATGCTGATTGGTCAATATAGCAGGATTGTTAAACATTGCTGCAC
>NW_015776178.1:0-916 GCF_001515625.1 Sinocyclocheilus rhinocerous | reverse complement strand
ATTAATATTATCAAATGGATGCCGCCTTATTGGGACAATAAAGCCTAAATTCCTACTCCTACTGCTAACCATACCCAATAACACTGTATTAATAGAAAGAGGAACCTTAGGCACATCTACAGACCACAAGATCATAGAGACTTTGAACTCTTTCTGTGTATAAAATGTATATTGTTACAAATGATCTTAATGACTCCAAACTTTTGACTGCTAGTGTATCACCGTTAAATGTGTATTTGTAATACACACACACCTCAGACAGCATGCTGTGAATGGCTGCATTCATTTTGTATGTGTGTTTTGCGTCTGTTTCATATGGGATGGTCTGATTGACGGCTGTTTCTCGTTTGGTGAGGAATAACGATCCAGCCATAAACAGAATTTTATGAGGGCTTGTTTCACAAGCATTCAGCTCTCAATAAACCTCAGCTCTATAAGAATACTGAAATTAAACATTATAAGATCACTCCTGTTGAACTTTGAGACACTCTGAACCACAATCATGTATATGATTGGTGAAAAGTTCTGAACTGATCCAGTTTATAACCAGAATGAATCTACTAAATGACAATTATTCAGAAATATTCCAGGTGTTTTCCTTCTTTTCTCAAATTCGAAAGTTTTAAACTAACATGTTTTCTTGGGAAAATCAGTTTCCCTCTTTCTTCAAACAATCCTCCAGTTGGAACACTTTTAGAGGGATGTAGTTTTCCAACCTCGAAAGCTCAGATGCCACTTTAGATTCTGGCTCAGGATCTCTTGGACCCGGGACGAACAATTCCACCGAATCAACAACATCCCACTTACATTCAGGAGGATCATCCAGATGTTTGATCATGAACACTCACTCTCCTTGTTCTTTAAATATGACTTGATATTGACAGAATGATCAAATTTAGCACTCTTAGGGAAATAT
>NW_015776177.1:0-916 GCF_001515625.1 Sinocyclocheilus rhinocerous | reverse complement strand
CAAAAACTTCAGACCACAAAAGGAAAAAGAAAAAAAAAAGAAAAAGGTTTGTCTTAAAATATTGACATTTTTCTTCCATATACACTTCTAAATGTTTTTCTACATCCTTTGACCTCCAAGACACTCAAATTGAGTGAAACAAAAATGTGTATTTTATATTTACTTTATATTTATAATATTGTTTGTAAAAGCACTAGAATTCAGTTAACCAACCAATTTAATTTTGTGCTAAAATGCTTTGATTTGACTTACATATGTCTCTTTTTTAAATTTTTATTCAGAAACATCCAAAAGATGATTTCATTGTGAGTTTATGGATATTTAAAGAACTTTGCAATATTAAATAATAGGTAGGCCTACAATATCTCTACTGTATTTTATTATCTGCAATGCCTTTACAAATTAAAGTATGAAGGAACATAATATCTATGATTCCCCTTTTCGTTTCATATTTCCTAAAGAAACGATACTCTGTGTGTATGTCACAATCTGTTTATAAGAATGTGACCATGTCATTAGTCCCACCCACGTCTTGCTAAACTCCGAGAAGCAGTTCCTTTTTTTATGTGATGCAAAGATGTAATTGCTGCCCTTGATCCAACTATTCCATCACAGCCAGGGTATTTGCACCTCCCTTTGTTGCCAATAACAAGCCTGTGGGCAATTCTGTCTAAGCGCACATGATCAGACACACTTGCTCCACTGTTTCTTATCTTCAGGTTTTCAGTCACACTTTGTGATATAAGCTTCCCCGTTTGCTTGATGCTGCTGGCCTTGTTCTCTATGTAGAGACAAATCTGTCTTGAATTGAATACACTGAACACTCACCTACTCAAGCCTTCATTATCCAACTCCCTTTTCTCTCATCTCATATTACCCACCCTCTTAAAATCCATTTTGTAGTTGTTTATCGACC
>NW_015776176.1:0-916 GCF_001515625.1 Sinocyclocheilus rhinocerous | reverse complement strand
GGTAGCCGGTGTTTCGTATGCGTTTGGCCAATCAGCGTACACTGCGTTTAGTTTTAGACCCTACTCTGAAGTAGGAGCTAATTTAGCTCCCCCAAATGGAGTTCCTAGAACGAAAACCATTCCTAGTTCCTGCGGTGTGAACACGCCAAAAAGCGTGAACTTCCGCCAACAGTCTGGTGCCTCTCAGAAAAAAAACAAGCAAACATTCCAGACACTACAGATCCAGTGCCACTACAACAGATCTACTGACAATGCCATATCACACACTCTACCCAGCTGCTATGTGAGGCGACTGTCAATCCTACCAAGCTGATCCAGATCTGGGACCGAATGCCACACATCTGGATCCTGGATTTCCTCCCCAGACCTCACTGACCCTCAACAGGGAAACGCTCTGAGCCCAGTACTGTACTCCTTATTGACATATGACTGTTTAGTTTGATGAAGACACCACCAATGTTGGTCTGATCACCAAGGATGAACTTTCCGAGTTCACAAGTGACCATGGTAAAAGCGGGATAGTTATCCCAGGGTGATTCTCTGTGGAGCCTCCTCTCCTCTTGTGCAAACTGCATCAGTTCTCCCATATTCCTGACCACCTTAGAACAGTCCAGAGATCTGTTTCAAACATTCCTGGGTGCTTTCTGAAGTGTCTTGGGGGTCACTTAAACTTCTTGACAACATCACATACAGTGGAAACAGGAAGGTCAAGGTCTCTAGAGCTGTGCTTTGTAGCCTTGAGATTGCCTACTGTTGGTTATAGACCCGTGTCTGGCCTGCTCAGAAAGTCCTCTGGTTTCTTTCATTTGTTCATAGGGATGTAACCATATTATCAATATCGCGATAGCAAAACTGTCTCGATATTATCTTTGTCACATGATGATATGAAACAATAGGTCTTCCGGGCAAAAAGTGT
>NW_015776175.1:0-915 GCF_001515625.1 Sinocyclocheilus rhinocerous | reverse complement strand
GAGTTACGTAATCAGATTACTTTTTTCAAGTAACTAGTAAAGTGAAGCATTCATTTCACTTCTGGTGTGAAAGGGCCTTTTTATAGTGCTATAAATATAACTTTTGGGGTTTTTGTTATTAAAAATAAATAAGCCAGCCCAGCTCAGGTGATACAAAGTAACAATGCATTACATTCCATAAAAAGTAACTAAGTAACAAATAGTTACTTTTTTTATGGAGTAACGTAATATTGTAACACATTACTTTTAAAAGTAACTTTTCCCAACACTGACGATAAACTGACGGTTTCTGTATAGATCACACTGGACCGTGCAGTGCATCATGGGAAAACTCGTTCGTTTGAACACCTGAAGAAGTGCAGGGCTTTATGTAGAGCACAAATGGAGATGTTTAACAGAATGCTCACGCTGCTCTTCAGCAAACTTCAAAATGTCACAAAAAGCCTCATCCTCCGCCAGCAACATCTCCTTTGTGTTGCACAGAAGAAAAAGTGCATTTGAAACCACATGATGGTGAGGAAATGATGACAGAAACATTTTACTTGAAGCCTTTATGCATAATGCAACAAAGGTATTCATAATGTACATGGTAATGCATCGTAATTATTAACTTTGCAGATTCCTTGTTGCGTCTGGTTGTTTGTCACTGGAAGGAGTGTCATTTTGATGTGTGGCTCAAAAGCCCGTTATTTTCTATCCAAGCAATTGTATGGAAGCCTGTTGTTGCTATGTAACAGAAAAAATTGATATAAGATAATGTGACTTTTTTCTCTCACAATTCTGACTTTTTCTTGCAGTTTTGAGAAAAAAGCCAAAATTCCAAAATAGAATTGTGAGAAAAAAAGGGTCAGAATTGCGAAATATAAACCACTGTGAGAAAAAAAAAAAAAAAAACTCAGAACTGCGAAATATAAT
>NW_015776174.1:0-908 GCF_001515625.1 Sinocyclocheilus rhinocerous | reverse complement strand
AGCTTGTCATCGCTGTTGTAAAAGGTATTATGTAGCGAGAGCAAGTGTTCATCAGCGGTGCAATGCCAAATGCTGCATTCACAATGCTTGTGGGTGTCAGTGACTGGAGATGTGGAGTGTGCTATCAGATACAGTTAGATGAAATCATGTGCTAAAATACATTGCAGTGTTGTTGTTCCTGAGGAAATGGGCTAAAAGAGGGACACATGGGGTGACAGCCTCAGAATTAGAGTCAGTGGCATCCCATAATGCACTTCTGCAGCGTTTATATGTTATTTCACAGAAGGCCTATATGTGACCAACAATCACATTATATTAATACAAATGCTCTTTTAATTAATCAAACCATAGACTGAAATGAGTAATAAAAAAGACAAAAATCACAAATAAAACAGATGTGTTTGTTTGTGATCATGTGATGGTTGGATTACATACTGTAATTGATTTTTTATGATTTTTTTAATGATTTTTATTTTATTTTTCAAACATTTTAGTCAAAACATGGATAATTTTTTTAGGGCTGGGTATTGACACAAATTTCAATATTCAATATCTATTATTTTGGTTATATATCATTATATATTTTTATATTTTTTTCTCAAGGATAAAAAAAAATCTCTCTAATGCTGCAAATTATATAGGGAACCCCGTTGGTTGGTACATTACTATAATATTAAAGGTTAAAATGAAAAACTGATTTGTATACAAACATTTAAATTGCACATAAGGCAGTTTTTATACTAACTTTTGATTAACAATTATGTTTCTACTCCAATTAGTTTTTTTTTTTTTTATATATAAACATTTAAATAGTGGCTGTCATATATGTTTTCATCAAACATATATTAAACACTGAAGAACTAGTAAAAGGGGTCATATGATGCGATTTCAAGTTTTCCTTTCTCTTT
>NW_015776173.1:0-916 GCF_001515625.1 Sinocyclocheilus rhinocerous | reverse complement strand
TGAGGCAATTATTCAACAAATACTTGCGTTGCAAAATGAATTGTGCTCTGAAATTTCAAGACACAACAAAATATGTGGGCACATTCATTAGAGAAGCAATCAGAAACAAACAAGATCTTATTTACATCTTAAAATACAAAACCTTAAATACAAAACAAAATTGTTTTCACAGTAAAATTATTTTATTAAGAAGTTAATAAATAAAACAATGCAAAAATATAATGTTTTGTCAATTGTTGGGAATTGCCTAAATAGGAATAATTTGTTCTTAAGAGTAAATAAATAAATGTACAAAGTAAACTTACAAGGGGCGAATATCACAGGCATGCTTGAAACCAAACAAGCTAGCACCTTTAAAACAAATGACTTCCAGGATGAAACTGAGAGACATCCCAAAGGTTTAAATGATCATATATAAACCACTAGTCAAGTGGTCTAACAAAAAGAATTGCTCTGTCCTTACAAAATATATGCACTTTGTCTCTAATGCATTACAATGGTTTCTGATACAACTGCGATCGGTGGGTGTATTGTTTTCAGACTGAAAGAAACATTACAAACAATAAACTGTGGTGTCATTTTCACAAACTGTAAATACTATCTAAACTAACAAGATTTACACAGGAACAAGTGACAAAAGCAATTATAAAATAAAAAAGCACCATATTAAATATGCAAAGAATTAGAACTTCCATCCTTTTCTCCTGAAGGCCATGTGAAGAGTGTACAATCAACATGAATGACTGTTTGCTGCAATTACAGGCGTGGACATGGAAATAAAAGTGCAAAAAAACCTGAAGACCAGAACTGTTTTGCCTTAGCCATATGACAGAAAGCAGGTGTGCTGTGTGTGAAAGAGAGAGAGAGAGAAATCCTAAAATCATCAGCGTACTAAGAGAAAGGTTAGACCAGCTAA
>NW_015776172.1:0-916 GCF_001515625.1 Sinocyclocheilus rhinocerous | reverse complement strand
TCCCAAGTCAAATTATGATTAATTATAAATATTATAAATCTGGACACTGCATAACATCTAAGTAGGCTATAAGTATCGTGTCTTGCTAAGGCAAGCATCACTTTCACTATTACTCTTATTTGGGTGTTAGAGGTACCTTAGATGTTGCACTTCAACATATAAACCTCAATAACCGCCTACAACACTCTTGCATTGTGGCAGCGAGTTTTGCACGGACAAGCACTGACTGCTCACTTTTTTTATTTTTTTATTTACCTTCTCTCAAAAAATGTAAAACCTAGCTGTAAAAATGATTGCTACAACCATGAACACATTATGCGTGTGTGAAGCTTGTTGGAGTGGCTCCAGTTTACTATCTAAGGGGAAAAAAATGGTTCAGAAATGCTTGATTTTACTCCCTTGTTACCACTATAATGTAGATTTTAGCTATAATGGAACTATAAAATCCATCTATCCATTTTCCAACAGCTTGTCCTGTGAAGTTAAAGCCCAAATTCAGTCATTCAGCTACTTAAGGCAATTAATTAACTATCTCTGAACCCCAGGTGTCTCTATCAACAGATTCCTACTTTGTGCACACCAAACCTCTTCAATTATTATGAAATAAGTAATAATACCAATAAAAAATATGTTTTTAGGCATCCAAATTAATGTCATACAGCTTTAAATCACATAAATACATACATTACCACCAATTAGTCGAGCACAAACACTAATTAAATGACTCACATGTCAGGTTTCTGCCCAGAGCCAAGATACAAACAAGATCAGGTAAGAATTCAACTCTGTTGTCGTGTAATTATAATATTTTTAAAGAAGTATAATTGTGATGATCTCATACACCTACAAAGGATGCAAAAAATCAAATTCAATGCATATGGGTGATTCTATAATTGGAGATACATTTGGCATTTCA
>NW_015776171.1:0-912 GCF_001515625.1 Sinocyclocheilus rhinocerous | reverse complement strand
GTGTGTGTGTGTGTGTGTGTGTGTGTCTGTGAGTGTGTGAGTTGTGTATTTGTGTGTGTGTGTGTTGTATATTTGTGTGTGTGAGTGATTGTGAGTGTGTGTGTGTGTGTGTGTTGTATATTTGTGTGTGTGTGTGAGTGTTGTATATTTGTGTGTGTGAGTGAGTGTGAGTGTGTGTGTTGTATATTTGTGTGTGTGTGTGTGTGTGTTGCCGTACGTCCGCTGCGGTGTCGTCTGCGCTCGTTAGCATCACGTTGGCCTGCAGGAGCTGCTGCAGTAACTGCACCTGGTCTGTGCTCAGAAACAGCTCCAGGCTGGACGTCACGTTATTCTCCAGACTGTGGCCGCACACCACCACTTCCTGCAGACAGAGGCACGGCCGTCATTGATTCAATTTACTTTGTGCTTTTTCATTTTTACAGCTTTAACAGACATACAGCTGATCATCAAATACAGAACACGGACAGAGAGAATTATGGGAGCTATTTAACTGAGATCTGATTGGATGAGCCACGTTTGAAGCTGCCAATAAACAGACACCTGTGACACACAAAGGATATTAAGGCTGCAAACGCTAACCCTGACAACCGTAAACGTTACTGCATGAGTTAAAGATGTGTCTGATTAAAGCGTTTGGTGAAAAGCTCTTTCACTAACGGAGCATGTTTAGATCTCCATTCACTATAACCGTCCTGATGCTCTAAACCTGCATGTCAGATGGCCTCTGGACGGCTTTTCTGTCCAGGTTTGTGAAAAGTGAAACCAGTGGCTGTTTGTTTAGTGATTTTCAGTATTTAAGGTCAAGCATGGAGCTGATGTCAAAACCTCACTGAAGCAAACAAACACACGGCATTACTGTGCAAAAACCGAGAAACTGTTTGTCTCGCTTGAGCAGCGGCTTCAGCTTCTCCA
>NW_015776170.1:0-916 GCF_001515625.1 Sinocyclocheilus rhinocerous | reverse complement strand
CACGCTGATTTTACAGTGGACCTTTTAAATTGAGCAGTGTAACTTATGTTTAGATTACTGCATTTTAGTTTGATTATGAATGGCTGAAATTTCAAGTTAGCAACATAGAACTGATATGTCGTGTGTGTGCATGAGAAAATAAAGACATAAAGAAAACAAATAAAAAGCATTGAGTGTCTCAAAATGAGTGCAGCCTATACTTGTCGCACAGTTTTTTTCTTTTGTTAATCTGTTAATTATTTAAGAGAAGTATATTTTAGTGTGGTCCTATTTATTTTATATACTTAATTTCTATTTGTGACAATGTGTGAATCCTCCTGGTCTTTTGTTTATGCTGCTATTTATGCATACAAAGTTAAAGCCCTGAAAAAAAAAAAGAAGAAAAAAAAAATCGTACTAGTTAATAATCAACTAATGAGCTGTGGTTGTAAAAATGAACAAAATGCTGTCATTATACAATTCTCCGCTTATCAAAAGTGATTTTGAGTAAGCTAAGTGCTGGTTAAGATCCTTGCAGCCCAGGGTGAGCATTCAAGGAAGCAATTGTATTAGAGCTTTTAAACCTTACTTGAATGTTCACTTGTGTTCATATATACATCCTTTTAATCAGATCATAGCCTTCAAATAAATATTGCAGGAAAAATGTTGTCCATGATAAGGCAATAGACTATAGCAATGCAAATCATTAAAGCTGTACTCATATATTTGTCCTCCTTAATGGTTCAAAGATTTGTCCTTTGTCTCTTTTACAGTCCCACTGAGCAAATATCTGCTTATTGGCCAACAATTTACAGTGTACACAGAGCGTCAGCATATCTCAGGATTATCAGAGCTGGAGTGTGCTGTATAAACTGACCTTGTTATTGAACCTGCGCTCTCTTCGTCATGCTAACATGCAGCCCCAGTCAGTCTGCAT
>NW_015776169.1:0-913 GCF_001515625.1 Sinocyclocheilus rhinocerous | reverse complement strand
CGCATGGCGCTCACTCTCTTAGCAAATAAAATAAGCTCTGTTTTGACAATGAAAAACTACTGACAATATAAAAATACATGGCATCGTAATTCATTAAATAAATCAACAAATTATATATATATATATATATATATAATAGTATATTGAAATGTATAAAAATATGCCTAACAACTTCTCGAAAAAGGTAACAGCATCAGCATTCAAGAATATTCCACCTCATGACACGACCAACCACGATAACCTCAGTTATGTACAAATAATCCACGATTTGCGTTTGCAGTCAGAGTGTCATATGAACAAAAAAGGAGTACTTGCCAAATGTACACATTATGATAAGAGTTTAGATGTCGATTACATGACAATGTGTACAATTCAAAAGTATGCAAGTCTTTGAGGAAAACATTCAAGGAAATTTAGTAACTCCCGAATAAATTAGACGAGAAGATATATTCCATTTTCATAAGTATAGTTTAGTCAGTGTATCATTGGAGAAGGGGAGAGGGGACGGGTTCGAAAACATAGTCACCCATCTGCTTAATAGTTAAACAGCCCATTGAGAAACAAACATAGAAGTTGTGGCCAGGAATTAAATAGCTCTCTGTAACAGCTGATCTATCCCAACTTAAGCTCATGTGGTGTAGTGGTCATTAGTGTTCTGATGCGGTTTATTCGAGTTTATGGCAGTGAACGTGGTCTGGACGTTCTGAGTGAGGGCCCATTCCCATGTCAAGTGGTTTATCCCTGGAGTGTCTTGGTCAGGCAGTGTCTTGCACCAAGCTGAAGTCATCCCCTCTCCCTGTACCCCTCCTCCTCCTCCAGCCTCAGAGCTGTGGGGCTGTCGCTCCCCTCACTCTCCATCACATTGTAAAATGCCATCCTCCCCGGCACGTGATGGCACGGTGTTGCCCATCTC
>NW_015776168.1:0-916 GCF_001515625.1 Sinocyclocheilus rhinocerous | reverse complement strand
TATTGGTAGATGTTGAAACTGACACAAGAAATGACCACGGTTATTAGATTTTAAGTATTATCTTTTCTCCAAAAGGCTGCTGTGGTGCTTATAATAAATGAGAATAAAACATGAATGGAAATGCTTCACGATCCCCTCGCAGCATCATTCAATCAAATGCCTGTTTTTAAATCACAGAACTGATTTTTAAAGGCTAAAGTGATTTGGTTGAGTAATGTTGGTGTACATTCAGTCTGCCCTTTACTGTTCTATAATCACATTTGCCTGTACATGCTGAAGGAACGCTGACTCAGGGGCCGAGAGATCGCAGGCGGTCCAGAGCCCCCATCCAGGACCAATAAATACTGCATGAGGGACAGACTCCACAGGGAATACTGCAGCCACACCGGAAATCAGCGTGCTTTAATATAATGAGACTTTTTCTTTACACGTCAATTGTGCTAACTCACCATATAAGAACAAGGGCTTTTCTAATGAACTGCTTTTGTCACTATTAGTTCAGGTCATTCATTACTAGTCCTTCACTGCCATTAGATACATTCGCTTCAGTGATCTCAAAATGAAGCTAATTTCACAGTCGACACAGTGAGATTCATCTTTAAAGCCATTATATACTGTAATATGGAAGTGTACAAGTAATATAACAAATCGTTGAATGATTTAACATTACATTTAGCATGTACATAATTTCGCATATTACAAAGACAAAACAGGTTAATAAATAAATAAATAAATAAAGGCACCTTGAAACTAAACCTCTAAATCGTTTAAATTTTGCGCTTGGGTGAATTTCAACATATTCAATTTCAAAAACTCAAAAAAAAAAATTATATTTGGCATTTAAAAAAAGCCTGTTTTTAATTAAGATTCTTTTTTCAGTCTTATGGAGTATTTTGCATTATATATTTTCATGACA
>NW_015776167.1:0-915 GCF_001515625.1 Sinocyclocheilus rhinocerous | reverse complement strand
TTGCTGTGAAGTGCCATGTTTTAGAGGTGTTTCTCTTATGTTGAAGTAGCAGTGGTACAAAAGACACGGTTGATGTGGGATGGTTCTCTCAGAAATGAAACTTCTGTCATCATCATCAGCTCTCTCACATGTGTCACATAGCTATTATTTATTCTGACTGTCGAGCTTTAAAAAGGACAAGAACGTACAGTAAGTGAAGATTTGCTTTCCAAAACCCCTTTTGTTTTCCGTGCTAGAAGGAAGTTTGGAGTAGCATTGTAACACTAGATTGTGACAAATGTTCATTTTAAAGTGACCTGTGCCTTTCTGTCAGTCGTAGTGGAGCACTGAAGAGCAATGAGATCGGTAAGATTTAGGTGATTTAGTCTCAGGTAGATCATGAGACCATCGGTGCCAAACTCATGAGTTTGATTCCCAAGTGAACTGAATGTGTGTTTGCCTTCAGTGCATTCAGTGCATCGCTCTGGACAAAAGTGTGTTCAGACTTAATAAATGTTTAATGCTTGTTCACCTTTAGAAACTCTCATGGATAAAGTAACTTTGTCATTTTTGTGTACTTGGTTTGCAAACATCAGTCAAGCTTTGCATAATCAGCTTATATACAGAATTTTCAGTATTCTTACAGTTCACATTTATACACACTTCACATTTTATGTTTAATAAAGATATCCCTTTACCAAATCATATGCTGCCACAAAATACACAACAAAATAAAATTTGTTTTTATTAATTGTCAGTGTTTTTGCATTGCATAAGAACCATATATGAATTCTCTCATCACTTTTAAAGATCATTTTTCCACGAGGGCAACTTGCGGTGCATAAGTCCAGCCTTTCAATAGTTAATAACCCTGCAAGCTTGGGGTTAACTGTTACTAAAAGTCTGGGCTTTGTTTTTGTTTTTAACTCAAAATGG
>NW_015776166.1:0-916 GCF_001515625.1 Sinocyclocheilus rhinocerous | reverse complement strand
TGAGTTAGATCATTGAAAGGATGGCTTTTTGGACTTGTTTGAGTTAGTTAGATTTTTAGTAAATAACTAACAAGTGTTCTCTAAATAGAACACATTTACATTTAATCATTAAGCACACACTTTTTTATGAAGTATCTTACATGAGGATCTTAACACTCTTTAATGAGTGTTTTGTTTGTTTTTTGTTTTGCTTTGGTCTTGCCATATAAGACCAAAAAATAGCTTAGGTTTTTTTTAGATGGACTTTTTAGCAGACTTTTGCCTCGCATTTCCCTCTTTTGCTGTGCCGCCTTTTCTTTTTTTTTTGAGCAGGTGGTGGTCAGCTTAAATATCAGTCATTCGGTTCAACTCTCACTCTCTTTCTTTCTCTGCGCAGCTCTCTCAGAGGGGTTGAGCAGTTTGATATTAACCAAGTGTGTCTTACACAGCATCATGAGATATTTCTCACTTTGTCTTTTCGTATGTTTAACGCCCCATAGTGACACTTGACGTTCACATTTGATTTGTGACATGCAGCGTTTGACATTAGCAGTGACCTTTCCATCTGGGCTTGTAGACATGAAATGTTTCTGATTGTTTCCTGTCAGATATATTTACTCTCACTGGACTGTGATTGTGCTTTGACCTCTGCTGTGGGAGGATCTGTTTTTGGATTGATGCGTCTTCCACCTCTTTACTTTTGACAGGGAGTCATTTTAGTAATTGTCTGGATTTCTATCCTTTTAGAAATTACTTTGAGGCTGGTGGGTTCTGATGTCTTTTTCCTTCCTCAGACATGTTTGACACACTTTCAAAATCTAATTTCCGTGTCCTGTTGTAATCCTGTCACATTTAGACGTCTACAGTTAGACGAATGAAGGAAATGGTCCTTTATTATATCGTCGACAAACATATTTGACAGACATTTTAATGGAGC
>NW_015776165.1:0-916 GCF_001515625.1 Sinocyclocheilus rhinocerous | reverse complement strand
GGCTGCATGTTTACAGCTGCAAAGTCAGAGTGCATATCTGTTTAGCAAGCAGTTCATAGAACATTTTCTCAGACCGTCAGGTGTTATGGGTTGGGGGAAAAAAGTTGTGGTTTGTGTCCAAAATCAACTATTTCTAATCAAACATAGGTCACATACCCACTGCAGTGGTTATGGGTGTGAAATCCACATTTAAATGCAGGAGTGGATCTATTAAATTATTCTACCGTATGTGAACAGAAAACTGGAGTCACTCCAGATCCCAAAATGTTTGATATAGAGATAATCATAGCAGCATTTTGGTGTCTCACAGGTGTAAATGTGGAACATGGATGGTTGAGATTTAAATGCAGGATCCGGATGTCACTCTTGTAATAGTCAAAACACAATGTGTAGAGAATCCTGATTAAGCACTGGGAAGTGGAATGACATCTGAATTTAGCAACCTTAACTCTTTCCCTTCCTCCTTGTCTTTCCCATCTTCATCTAAGTAGAATGATAACTTGTTTATTTGCTTTTTGGGGCAGATCTTAACCTGGAGAGCCCCTGCCTGAAGAAGACCTGCGAGTTCGGAGCCGTGTGCGTGGTTAAGAACAGCGAGCCTGTGTGCGAATGCTCAGACGCTTGTCCACAGGACCAAGACCCTGTTTGTGGCAGCGACGGGCACACTTACAGCAGCTCATGCCAAATGAAGGCCATGGGATGTGCCCTTCAGAAAAAGATACAGATGCAGCACAAAGGACCATGTGGTGAGTCCACACACACACACACATTGATGCCACTCACTCCCTCACTGCCTTTCATCCCCATCCACCCCCTGCACTTAAGCACTCCACCGATATTTCGAGAGAGGACTGTAATTTTCCTCCTCCGCAACCTTTTTTTGAAACGATGCACTTAAGTTAGAATTAAAGAGGGC
>NW_015776164.1:0-915 GCF_001515625.1 Sinocyclocheilus rhinocerous | reverse complement strand
ATTTTTGCCGTGCTTGCAGAAGAGGAAGATACTCTCGAATCCAACGCTTCCAAAACAAATCAGCAATGTACTGCACTTGCCTCCAGCGACGCCTATTGTAAAGATCTTCTTTCGCAAACAATCCAGGAGGTAGAAGAGGTGGCACCTTAAGCTGCAGTAAGTGGTTAGGTGTTAAGGCCTCCAAATCATTTGGGTTATCAGAAACACGTGTGAGTGGTCGGCTATTAAGAATAGCCTCAACTTCACACATTACTGTTTGAAGACCTTCTTCATCCAAATATTGTTCCCTGATGACTGACCGGAACACTGTTTTGATCATGCGAATCAGCCTTTCCCATATCCCTCCACAATGAGCACCATGGGGAGGATTAAACGTCCACTTCACCCCTTTTTGGAGCAGGCTTTGTTCAATCTGTTGCATGTTCCAAGATTTTAAAGCTTCCTTTAGTTCCTTTTCAGTTGAAACAAAGTTTGTTCCATTATCTGATCGCAACTCAGACACTGGTCCTCTTCTAGCAATGAAACGCCTGAATGCATTAATACAAGAGTTCATATCAAGCAAATGTGCAACTTCCAAATGTATTGCACGGCCGGTAAGACATGTAAAAATCACGCCATAGCGCTTCACGATGCTACGGCCTTGTTTTATTTCCAGTGGTCCAAATAATCAACCCCTACATGAGTGAAGGGCGGAAGGTCAGGGGTCAACCTGTCAATAGGCAAATCTCCCATTTTCTGTTCACCTACACTGGAGTTTATTCATCTGCATGATGTGCATTCACGAATGACCTTTCTGGACAAGGAATTGGCACAATGAATCCAGTATCTTTGTCTAAGCTGGGAGAGCATGAAATTCCTTCCACTGTGTCGAACTTCTAGATGGATGTGCCGAAGTAAGAGCTTGGAAACATGATG
>NW_015776163.1:0-915 GCF_001515625.1 Sinocyclocheilus rhinocerous | reverse complement strand
ATTATTTTTTCTCCTTTCAAACTTGAAATACCTCCTTTCAAATTTCAATTTCAATTAGGTATTCTGTTTGCTACCTCAATTAAATTCAATAATTGGATTGAAATTCAAAAGGCATTCTCAATTAAATTGTGAATGGCACACAACACTATAATACACAGAAACACACTCACATACACACAATATCTGCCCATAAGCATCACATTAAAGAAACAAACTGCGGCTGGCCACTTTATATTGGTCAAATGGTTACTTTCTGCCTAAGTGGGCGGTTCTTATCTGGACTAAGCAGTAATGAGCAGCAGTCTTAATGCCCCTAGTCAGGTTATGTGAGTCTGCAGCATAATGCCTGCCGTGGACTCTCTCCTCAGTAAGACCAGTGCTAATAGGGAAGAACATGGAAAGTTAGGCTTCATTACACCTCACCTACACTCATTATTTGCAACTCTGCTCTGCAGAACGGAGGGAAAAATGTGTCATTGAGGTGAAGGAGAGGAGCAGGGGTGCAATTTAATTTATCTACTTAACAAGGTTTTATATTCAAGATAAAGCGCAAGAGACTCACAACACAGACCGTAAATGAGAACAAAGTGTATACTTATGTTCATGTGTGCAATTGTTATGCAAGATTATGAAAGAGTGAAAATGAAAACAAAAATTTACCATGGTAACCAGAGATTAAGAAAAAATGTCAATTAGCACAGCTAACAAAATATATTATTATTTCTCACACTTACTGTTTTTCAAAACACCTAGAAGTAACAGTAACTATGACATTTTGGCCGAAACTGTGGTTACCATGGTGAACTTTTGAAGGGAAAGAAAGGCTAATAACTCTGTTATGGCTTTTTCTTCTTTCTTATTAAAGGAATAGTTCACCCAAAAATTAAAATTTGCTGAAAATTTACTCACCCTCAG
>NW_015776162.1:0-915 GCF_001515625.1 Sinocyclocheilus rhinocerous | reverse complement strand
CGTCCACAGGTTCATGGAAAGGCCATGCGAAATGATGCCGCCACAATGCTTTCACCAAGACCTTGTGGAGGAACTGCAGCTGATTGGTGGTGCGTCCCTGTCGGCTGGGGTCTGTGACCGGGGGCTGCTGGGACGGAGGAGGTCCGGGAGGAGGCACATGGGACAGAGACGGGCTCTCAAAGCCCTCATATAGCAGTGAGGGTTTCCGAATACGCTTGCCCGAACTCTGCTCCATCCCACCCAAGACAGACAGCCCTACTCCTACAGAGCTGCTGCAGAAATCATCAACACAACACAAAAGATGCAGCATTTAGTGTTGAGCTAGGAGGATAAGGAGAAATACATAATGCAATATATAATAAACATTATTGCATATTGAACATTGCATTGTTTTGTGCCTGCACAAGCCATGTAATATACATTAGATACATAAAACATACATAATCCACAACCAGACTGACATATCAGCTAAGTCGATTAATAACCAAATATTTGGCCATTTTAACGGCATAAACCAGTAGTGATATACTTCGCTCATGTCAGTTTCAAAAGCTATCTACTGCCTTAATTTTTTTTTTTTTAGGTAGTGGTGAGCAGTGTTAGATATTGTGTAAAATATAATATTTTACTTTTACATGCCAAAAATAAACTGCATTTATTTGATCAAAAATAGAGTAAACAGTAGCATTTTTAAATATTATTACAATATATAAGAACGGTTTTCTTTTTTATTACATTTTAAAATTAAAATTTTAATATATTTTGAAAAATGTAAAAAAAAAATTTAATAAATAATAAACAGCATTTATTTAAAACAAATCTTTTGTAACATTATAAATGTATCTACTGTCAATTTTGCTGAATTTAACGTGTGAATTTACTTGCTAAACACAAATATTAATTAATTTTTTTTTT
>NW_015776161.1:0-915 GCF_001515625.1 Sinocyclocheilus rhinocerous | reverse complement strand
TATCAGCTGTTTGGACTCTGATTCTGACGGCACCCATTCACTGCATATTGGACGGCCTGACGGTGAGTACATTTTCAGCAAATTTTCATTCTTGGGTGAAGTATTCCTTTAAGTAAAATATAATTTCTTACATATCATTTGACCTTAAGGTATGACCCAGACATGTTCTTGAAAGTTTTCACCCATGTAGCATATGATTACGCTGTATTTCAGCACTAAAACTTTTTAAAACCTTTCAGTCTTTATATGGCCCCTCACATTTGACCTTAATGTGCCAACCTATACCACACAAAGAAATGTCAACGAGAGCTCAAAATCCATCTCATAATGACTGACCTGTTTAAAACGTCATAGAAAGAGCCGATATTACTAAGCTGCATTGCAGTTGAACCTCAGATCCCTCATCAGCACACAATGGATGGCCATTAGCACTGACGTGAGAACAGCAGCACACACGCCTGCCGCCGCTTAAATTCTTCATCAGCTTGTATAGCGGTGTGAATAACATATACCACGAGAGCCACTTAAAGGCCCATTTCTGATTCAACCAGCTCAGTAGGCATCCACCCGCTCAATCAAACGCCAAATCAAGCCGTATATAAGCCATAAAAGCAGCAAGAGGAGTGGAAACCTCATGCAAACTTAAAAGAGGGAAATTAATACTGAAAGTAGGCTGCTTGAACACACAGTTTCAACTCAAGTTCATCACATCAACATATTTAAACCAAGCAACGCTTCTAAATCAATAACCACCAACAGATCTAATTCATGAACTGTCTCCACTTCTACGTAACATGCTCTAGGGCTAAATTGCCTTAGCGCTATATCACTCGCTTCATACAGTAATGAGTTTTTGGCTTTATATTTTAATTATATTGAGAAACAACCCAACTGGCTGTCTCACAGCTGTTGGCA
>NW_015776160.1:0-915 GCF_001515625.1 Sinocyclocheilus rhinocerous | reverse complement strand
AGAATGATGCTTTCTTCGGTGACAGCAAAAGTCTACAGTGACTGAGGTATGGCCTGACAGGCAGCTGTGTACACACCTGAGGTCTGCTGTGGGATTGTCAGCAGGCATCTGGAAGGCTTGACTGTCTGCATGCTGAAACGATTCTCAGGCTCCGTGTTGCTGTGGTGTGGAGCTGTTCTTTTACTCTCCTCCTCCTTTTAGCCTTGCTATTTGCTCTGAGCTGGAGGCAGACAGCCAGAGTGATGTGGACTGTCTGCAGCATGCCTGTCAGGTTACAAAAAGTAATACATCCACCTGTCACCTCCTCTAGTCAAACTCCCATCAGCCTGCTGTCATACTACCACTGGCCTCTGCACAGAATCCAGCTTTAAACTCGCTGACGCAGCAACGCCAATCACACATAGAGACTGTGTACACACACTAACATACTCAAACACATTAGACACATACACAAATCCAAGCACATCAAAGGAAAAGAGAATAGAGCAGAGGAGGGGAAAGGTGAGTGCAAGAAAGCGAAGGAGAAAGGGACAAGAACAGGAAAAAGGAAATGGGAAAAAGAAGATAATGGAAGAAAAGGAAAAGAGAAAAGAGTGAGGAAAGAGGGGACCAGAAAAGAAAAAAGAAACAAGAAAATAAAAATTATAAGATGACTAGTAAATAAAACTAAGGAAAGCAAAAGGAACGTAAAAGGAAAAGGAAAAAGGAAAGGAAAGGAAAGGAAGAACAAAGGGGGAAAAGAACAAGGAAAGGAAAATAAAAAAGGAAAGGGAAGATGGAAAGGAACCAAGAAAGGGATAAACATAGGAAAGGAAAGGAAAAGAAAAAAAGGAAATGGAAGATGGAAAGGAACAAAGAAAGGGATAAACATAGGAAAGGAAAGGAAAGGAAAGGAAAGGAAAGGAAAGGAAAGGA
>NW_015776159.1:0-915 GCF_001515625.1 Sinocyclocheilus rhinocerous | reverse complement strand
CCCTGTAGGTGGGTGTGATTGATTCCTGGAGATTGGCCAGAGAGTGTTAATGACCCTGTTCTTCAAGCTAAATTTAGATCTAGCGTTCATCACTCACAGAGGATGATGTAGACCCTCTAAAACACACACACAAATACAAGAGCTAAGAAACTGCAAAGGCAAGAGAACAGTGAAGAGTGGGACAGGAGAAATTAAAAGTTAGTAGATTCCCTTGTAACCAGAGGTCAAAAGAGAAAATATATAGTGCAAAGTAGTTTTTTAACATCATATTAACTACTAATTGCAAAGATTATACCTCAATTTAAACATCAAAACTAAGTTATGTAGCTTTAGGACTTTGCTATTGGACGCTGATGCAGCTCAAAGTGTTTTATCTCATTCATATGTGTCTGTAAAATGTCCTCTCACTGTATCTCTCATATAAAATGTGCTTTGTGTTTAAGATGAATAGATGAAGACATAATCGATGTGTCTGAAAGAGAGAGAAGCACACTGAGTATTGTGAACGAAACAGGATATTGCTACCCATGGGGAGCAACAAAAGACACTCTAAACATCAAATCAATCAACATTTATACATTCGGTGAGACTGTGAACTGCTTATGATGCTGTGTCTGATACCTTATAAGAAGTCTCAAATTCACACAAGTCATTATGGCTGTTGAATAAATGTTTTGATACAAGGTGTCCTATTAAATCGCATGGCACCATGAGGGAAGAATAGACTAGTGAATGCAATGCATTAGTCCAGTACACTTCAGGTTTTCCTAGAAAAAAGCAGAAACGAAACACACATAAGCTCATTTGCACTTAATGTAAGGAGGAGTGAAAAGAGGGTTATGTAAGTAGATAATAGTAGATATTGAGATTTGCTAATATTTTACACACCCCAAATGTCATTCACTGTTCAGGATA
>NW_015776158.1:0-915 GCF_001515625.1 Sinocyclocheilus rhinocerous | reverse complement strand
TTTTTTAAAGATTTATTTTTGGCATTTTTGCCTTTATTGTGATAGGATAGTTTAAAGCTGACAGGAAACGAAGTAGGAGAGAGACGGGGGCGGGATCGGTCCTGGAACCGGGATTCGAACTCGGGACGCTCATAGTGCAATGGCGCTGTATGGCGCAAAAAGAATCCGTGTATCATTCGTTCGTTTGTTTTTTTTATTTAATATTGAAAGTAAAAAAATTCGAAAACGGCTCCTTTTTCGTTTGTTTTTTATTTTAAAATGTTTTGCATTTTACATTTTTATGATTTAATCATTAGCTTTTAAAGCTAATAATTCACACTAAGAAAAGTGTGAACTGTGTAACTTTTTTAAAGAACAGTTCAAAGCGTGACCGATTCAACTCTGTGGTTTGCTGTGTTTAATCGGGAGCGAGTGACCGTGAAATCGCCGCTTGCTTAAATAAATGGACGAGTCGCAGCGCTAATGCAGCTCAACATCGATTGAACGCGGTTCTTCTGAAGTTCAACACACAAACATCAATGCGAGGAGATGCTGCACAGAAAACACAAATACACACATGTTTTAGAGGTTTTAGGAGGAAACTTAAGTCCAGCATTTCGAGCAGGACCCACAGGACCCATCGGAGATCGGGGTTGAATGTCTGTCCTGGTTTATGGGTTCAAGCATCTGTGATTGTTTGTTCTTGATTCTGTTCTGTTATTTTCAATGTTTATTAGAGGATGGGTGAATAGGAAACATTTTACTATGTCTTGGCTTTTCTGTAAAGAAGATTTGAGTAATAAAAACATTGACACTGGTGTAATGGATTCATGTTACCGTGTCTTGTTTGAAATGTTCAAAAGCCCTTTTGTAGTCAAGACATTCAAGTTTTTCCTACACTGTAAAATCCAATAGTTTACCTTACTTAGATTTAAT
>NW_015776157.1:0-915 GCF_001515625.1 Sinocyclocheilus rhinocerous | reverse complement strand
AAGTGTTCTCTAATTTTGATCAGAGTTCTTTTTCAAATATCTTAAGTTTTTTATACTGAGTTTCAAAATACAATTAATTTATGAAATATGCTTAAAAAAACTGCTCTTCTACTCCTGTTAGGATAAGTTCTAATAGGACTAAGCAGTGACCTTGAAATTTAGGAAACTGTATGTTGTTCTCTAATTTTGATCTCCACAGTATATGTATATGAATTAATATTTATTTAGCCTAATTTTTATTTTCATTCTCACTTTCTCAGTTTTAGTTAATAGCAGGCATCCTGGAATATTTTGTCATGCCAATAGAACGACATAAGCAAAAAGCTGCACAGTTTACCACTCTTCAGTACTGTTCAATGACATTTGGAAAGTGTCCCATATTTTAACATTAATGGAGATTTTCATAAGTAGATAAATTGTTTGTTCATGGCACTTTCACCCTCATGAAGTTGAGAGCGTTCATTGAAGGCTACATCTATTAAGAGAACAAGCTGACTTTTCAATTGCCTAAATGAAACTAATTGCTAATCACCTCTTCAGGAAATTAATAACTTCAAGAGAGCAGGCGTGTAATTATATTACGTTGAGAGAATCCCAGAACTCTGACTGTTGACTTGAACCAAGACTCTGATGTTAAGAGCGGTAAGAGGGATGAGGGCTTGTCTTTGCTGTTTCTGTTCACTTTCACATTTAAGTGGCCATTACTTTACTTTAACTTGAGACAAATTCTTGTACTTGACTTAGAAAATACTATATTACTGTAGTATAGCAGCATTTTTGATATAGCAGATTTTTTGCATTTTGGTGTCATATAAGGCAGTCTAGTCTTTGGGGTGCATTTGTGTGTGTGTGCGTGTGTTGTGAGTGTTGTGTGAAATTAGGCCTGTTGAAGCCACCTGCGACCCTTCTGCTGAA
>NW_015776156.1:0-915 GCF_001515625.1 Sinocyclocheilus rhinocerous | reverse complement strand
AATTTTGGTTACAAATTTGTATTAGTTATTAATTGTTAAAGTTTTTGTTTACAAATATGTGTAGTAAAACACAAATGTTTTTTTTTAGAGTGACCCATAGACTTGTGCCATTGCATGTTTTCCAGGCACAAGTAATAGGCTATAATTTTTTGTTTTAAATAAATTTTATTTTCATTGATATCTAATAGTGTTTTTGTCTGTTGCATTTATTTCTCCTTGTTTTATTGTTTTGCCCATTTTATTTATTCATAAGTTTGCTGCTGCTATGCATTTTAAATGTAGTGCAGCTGAACTTCTCTGGCGATTAATCAAATCTTATGTTGTTCAATGTGTAAGTGCATGCAGTGATGGTGTTTAACAACACATCAGATTCATTTTTTCCCATTACGACAGAGCTGACTAATTTACAAATCAGATTAATGTCTATTATGCATTCGCCTCAAGGTGGGAACATAATTTGGCTGTAATCTCTAAGAGACCCTTCAGCTTCCTGACAGGCAGGCTACTGCTATTGTCTGATTTCTTGCCCCTTACAAACCACTTCCAGTAAAAGGGTCTGTGAATACAACCCCCCGCACGTTTCGTTCAGCGCCTCTGAGCCCTTTTGTTTTCCATTTCCTATTCGCACGTTTTGTGACAGCTTCTAAACTGTTGGTACATATCCTTTTAAATTGTTGCTTCTGATTATGCGCGAGACAAGCCCAACCATTCTATCTCAAAAATGTCAATTGGCTCTGACTGATTTTCATTTGAGCTGTCTACTCCCAACACAGCATTGATTTCTAATGAGAGCTGAGTAAACACTATCATCTGAGGAAATACATACGCTGATTATAAACTTCTCTATACTTAGAGAAATGATGGCTCACAGATATCTGTCCGCTCCCTCAGTCCCTAATGAAAAATATAGAGCGG
>NW_015776155.1:0-915 GCF_001515625.1 Sinocyclocheilus rhinocerous | reverse complement strand
TGTAATGCATTAAAGTTGAGGTTGTAATTATTCAGTGTTGAAATACTTTGTTCTATCCCAGTTTAATATGCAGAGAATATAAGTAGGTTGAAACACTGACTTTGTGACTCTTTCAAAACACTGAATTGTTTGTTTGAGCGTCACAACACCGTAACATTGACTCAACCAATGGTGTGAGTTTGGGGCGGGACTATCTGTTGCTCTGACCAATGGCAGATGGGCAGGATTGTTTGAGAAACCTGTTTGAAACAATTATTTTTGCAGACTTTCACTTTTTACAAATGAATGTTTTCAGAGGGATTTTTGTTGTTGTGATGTCTCTCTTTTAGTCAATCGTTGTCAATAGTTTTGGTTGTGTATATAAATCAGACACTCTCAGCATCGGCCATGAAAAGCCCACATTGCTAGAGCCTAACGTGGTGTTGTAGCTGTTTTTGTGGATCTGAGGGTGGCCTTTATTAATGAGCAGCAGGGGAAGGGTCACAGGGGCCAGGTGGCGTCTCTGTGGATCTTGCACACTTCAGTGCGTTATGCTCTTGAGCCCTCAATGGCAGGGCATCTGGGACTCCAGCCCAAAATATTGGTTCTGTTCCTTTGTCACAATTCTGCTCGCTTCTGCTTTCTTTAATACGGACCACAGGGCAGCTATATAACAAAATTTATTTTTCAGCCTTTTGATGACATTCAATATATATATTTATGTGTTTGTTCTGAAATGGCTTAAAGAGGAGTGAGAGAAACTGGCATTTTGTTGAAAATCGCTTCCTCTGCTTCTCACTAGAGATATTGAATCATCTTGATATAAAATAATTTTTATCTGTCCACATTTTGTACTTTTTTTTTTCCGGTAACACTTTATAATAAGGTCTAATTTGTTAACATTAGTTAATGCATTAACTAACAATGAGCAATATA
>NW_015776154.1:0-915 GCF_001515625.1 Sinocyclocheilus rhinocerous | reverse complement strand
AAAAAAGCAAGTACATTAAATAAATGAGATGCATTTGATAATGTCTTTGCATGTATACGAGTAACAATGTGACAAGCCTTGAAGTGGTTTTTGGAAGTGCTTTGATTTACTCCTGAGAATTGGGAGCATGTACGTGCAGCGTTGCTCAGCCATGCTTGCTTGACCTTGAAGCAGCACACCCAGCACATGCTTTGTCACTAAGACAGACAAGACAGAGTCCACTACGAGTGATAAAGTGAAAAATTGCGCTCTAATGCTGCTCAAATATAAACTAGTGCTGAAATGACCTCAGTAATCCTTTTTTCGATTTACACTTGGCATTTAAAAGACCAGAAGCAATAGGGGCCTCAGTATCTGTTGTAGATCATTTTGATTGTTTTAAACACATCAAGCATTTAACTTGTATTAAAACGGGCTAAGATCCTTCTCTGACCAGTCATGATACCTGCATGCCAATTTTAGAGTTTCACATTTTATATATAAGAAACATAATATATATTATATAACTGCTATAATATATACTGTCAGTGGCTTTGTTTTACACTACTGTCATTCAGATATGTATGATTCAGATATGTATTTGCTGAGCCTCTTTTGTATTTTTTTTACCATGTTTTTCTGTGTCCAGGCTCAGGCCCGTTTGCAGGAGTCCTCTCAGAAACAGGATCTGTTACGTTTGTCTCTGGAGCAGCGGCTTGGAGAGCTTCCACACGACCATCCCAAACGAGCTGCTATTAAAGAGGAGCTTACAGTGGGATCGTCGCCTGTCATTGGGTTGCAGAGAAATCGGCTGCGCTCTTCATCTTCAGCATCCTCTTCGCTTTTCAAACCAGCCAGCCTGACAGGTATTGACACAGCTGAAAGTTGGCAGGAAGGTTACGGTGTTAAGATGTCAAGGTGTCAATTTTACTCCTT
>NW_015776153.1:0-915 GCF_001515625.1 Sinocyclocheilus rhinocerous | reverse complement strand
TCTCAAACGAACCGCTGAGAGAGAGCTGCTCATGGTACCTGTCTGGCTTCACTTTAAAACACTGATAGACACCAAATGCTGGAATTACACAGCAATGTCAAGCTTTTCTAGTGCATTTTCAGTGTGTTTATTTATATAAACGCTGCAGGCGGTGGAGCACAATAATGCTTAAGCCGTTTTCTTTGGCAAAGGAAATGGGGCATGTTTTTGTGTGGTGTGTTTTCCCCTGCAATTAGCACGCACACACAATGTTCTATGAAAAAAGCTGAATTTTTTCCTTTGTACGAATGATCCATCAGCCTACCCGTAACAGAGGCCTGCAAACATCTTGTTCTCTCTGTTTCTCAGAATGCAGATGTGATCTGCTGCACATGTGTGGGTGCAGGTGACCCTCGCCTGGCTAAGATGCAGTTCCGCTCCATCCTCATCGATGAGAGCACACAGGCCACGGAGCCTGAGTGCATGGTGCCAGTGGTGCTCGGGGCCAAACAGGTATGTGACGGGCAAATTTTCACACTGTGTATGTTAGCACACAGACTTTACATAATCCAAATATACCATATTTTCTGGAAAACAAGTCACTTGAATACATGTCACACTGGGTCAAAATTGCATTGTTGAGAAAAAAAAAGTTGAATTAGTGTACAAGTCGTATTTTATTTATACATTCAGAAATAATGTAAATTACTGATAATAAAATGTGTATTAGTTCCACTCACTCCACAAAAAATGATTATATATTATTATTATTAGGAGTGTCAGTTTAATGCGTTAAATTAATTAATTAGTTATGAAAAAATAACACGATTCAAATATTTTAGCGCAGTTAATGCACTGGCCCCGCCCCCAGACCTGTAGGTCATCTTACATTTCATACTGTTGACAAATATGATGCAGGGCAACAACTCCATAAAT
>NW_015776152.1:0-915 GCF_001515625.1 Sinocyclocheilus rhinocerous | reverse complement strand
GTGATTCAATTAGATATAATTTTTATTAGAAGTGTTTTTATTTTAAAATAATTTTTCAATTATACAATATTATGAATTAATCAATTATGTTTTCATCAACCCCCAGAGGTTTGCAAACCCTTTTATTTTTGCAATATTTTGTCACTCTTCACTATTTTGTCTTTGATAGATGAAGTGGAAAATGTCATACAATTATCAAGGAAAGAAAAAAAAATAGGAATATGTTGCAGGCCAAATTCGACCCTGCATTTCCCATCCGAGCACCAAGTCTCAATGTAATGGTTTTTCTGCCTTTGTAGATGAGGTCTTAGAGATGTGGCCTAGTGATCTTTATTCATTTTCCAGACACGTTGAGCTGTGCTGCTCATGTGGGTTTGAGTCCAGTCAGTTTGCTTTGTTCCTTTTGACCGAAAATGTTTTTTTTTCTGTTACAACTTAAATATTTCAATAATTTACAACCTTTTACACAAATGTAACAAAATATTAAATATTTTAGTAAAAGTGTTTTATCCTGAATATTTTCATTTTTAAAATTATTTAATTATACAATGTTATGATTAATCAACTGACAATCCCCCAGGGGTTCACGAACCCCAGTTTGGAAAACCCTTTAATTTTTGCATTATTTTGTATATATTTAACAGATGAAGTGGAAAATGTCAGTAATTTATCAAGGAAAGAAAGAAAATAGCATTGGAATATGTTGCAGGTCAAACTCAAACCAGCATTTCCCAAGTGAGCACAAAGGCTCAATGTGATGGTTTTACGGCTTTACTAGATGAAGTCTCAAAAATGTGGTCTAGAGGTTTTAAAGGGTTCGTTCACCCAAAAATAAAAATTAGCCACATCAAACACATCGATTCGCTACATGAGGCCTTTATTCACCCCCCGGAGCCGTGTGAGACACTTTTTTTT
>NW_015776151.1:0-915 GCF_001515625.1 Sinocyclocheilus rhinocerous | reverse complement strand
TGTGAGGTGGACATGTGTACGCTTTCAGACTTTTGGCAACAATGAGTCGATGCGAGCGAGTGATGATTGAACGTATTCTGGCGAAAAAAATAAACGAAAGAAGTGAAAGGTCAACTTGGCAATTTTGTGCTTGGGGACGCAATGGAATCCAAGCATTGTTGTCATAGTAACAGAAGCTCACGCTAGTTTATGATGCGCTTTCTTCCGATTGGCTGAACTAGTCAATGGCATCGTGAGAGCTGATGACGCGTGATGTTTCCAAGATAAAACAGTCTGGAGAGCTGCGATGGCCCGTGTGCTTTTCTCTCGTTCCGAAAGAGCCCTGGCCCATAGAGCAGAGGCATGCTGGGATACACAGTCCTCAAAAGCACCACAGGTTCGCCCCACTTCTCATGGGGTTTGGTTACACAACACACGTAAGACTGTACCTTTCAGTAGGGAATGACAAACCACATTTAAAAAAAGAAAAGAAAAATTGCTCATATACAAGCAACTCCCAAACTTTTTTTGTTCCACACAAGTAAGCAGTTTGCATCTTATATAAAATGTAACAATTAGGCACAAATCCATGATTAAATTGACGTCTGTCTCGTCTCTTGATCAAAACTCTCTTTCTGAAGTGGAAAAACAAATGTCAGTTGTGGTCAGAACTTGTCTATTCCTATGATCCATTGTTGTAAGGAAGCAGAAAAATACAAAATGACTTGAGAAAGAGTTCTTCACATTTGTGCTGGTAATTGCGGTCTGGAGTGATCACGGACAAAATCTGCTGTGTCAGTTTTGGCGGGTCGGTTCGTGTGTCCGGAAAGTTTTGGAAGGTGCATGTCTGATTTCGTGGATGATATGCTTTCCGAGTCACTATATGCACACAGAGAGGATGAGAACGGTGGAAGAGATTCAAGGTCACTTCTTCCA
>NW_015776150.1:0-915 GCF_001515625.1 Sinocyclocheilus rhinocerous | reverse complement strand
GGGACCAAAAAAGGTCCCCACAAGGTTGAAAATGATTGGTATTGCTATCCTTGTGGAGACAATTGGTCCCCATAACGTAAAGAATACCAGGACCACACACACACACATTACACACAACAACAACACAAACACAACCGCAACACACACATTTGTCATCCTATTATGCATTATTTCATGCTTGTGTGTTAGTCTCAAAAAAGTACATCAGCAAATGTGTTACATTCAAGTAACTGCATTATTGAGCTGTTCTCATCAACATACACTCACACACACTCTTCAGCTGAACAAGGTGCAACAGTCCATGAATATAGTATGAGTGCCTTCACTGGTGTTTGAAGATGAATAAACAGTCATATGGCAACAAGCAGCCACACACACACACACACGTAAACTAGAGAGCAGCGATATATATAACTTTCCCAGAGTGGCTCTAATTGCACGATGCATCTCATGAGAGACAACATCGAGCATCGCCCATCCCTAACCATCAAATTACCCACACAATCTCTTTTCCACTTTCAATCACTCTACAGCTCCCAATCTCATTCCCTCTCATGCCTTTCTATATTTTCCACTAACTTCAAACGTCCATAATCCACATCCCAATCCATCAATATTAATTTCTCTTCCGAAATGGAGAACTTGCAGAGAAAGCAAGGGATTTCTCTCTTACCTGTGTGCTTTCATAGATCCCCCTCTTATATACGGCACGATCTTCTGCCCGATGCATCGACAGCTGCACAAGACACAGGCAGTGTGTGCGAGGATGGAGATGCGCGCGCACACACACACACACACAGAGAGAGAGGGGGAATCTGAATTATGGATGGAGAGTGAGGGTTCCCTCATGCCGGATATGGTGGAGTGTGAATCATCTCTGGCATGAATCAAACATAGTCCAGGAGCGAACGAGAG
>NW_015776149.1:0-913 GCF_001515625.1 Sinocyclocheilus rhinocerous | reverse complement strand
TTAATAAAGCTCTCAGTTTCCAGCTCTAAACCGGAACAAAACTCTTGAGTGCTGAAAGCAGAAAGTATCTGGATAACTGACTAATGGAATAATTCAAAAGTTACAGACACAAAATAAAACCAAATAAATAAAAAAAATACAGCAGATATAATTATACTAGATTTTTTAAAATTAACATATGATAAAAAATCTAAAAAAAAAAATTCAGGTAAAATCTTACTAAAGTCCCTGAGTGAGCGTACTACATAAAAAAGTTTTCTACTTGCATTAAATACCGGGACCGTCCAATAAAATATGGATGAAAGGCTGCTCAGAATAATGCTGATTAATGCATTTACAGCACAAACATTTGTCTAAAAGGCTCAAACAGATGATTGATCTGATGTGTAACGACACAAACGGCTCGACTCAAAGAGCTCCAGGACGCAGCACAACATACACGAGTAAGAGCTGAATTCAGAGAGAGGTTTGTCTAGAAGATCCAGAGGAGCATCAGTCAGAGGACAGTCTCTATTCAACAGCAGCACAGCATTCATGAGACGGGAGAAAAGCTGCTGTGAAATATTTATTCTGTTCTTCTCTGCAGATGAGATGCGTTGACTCGTTCTGAAGGTCACGTGCTGAGCTTACACACAAACGCTCGCTAGAGGACGATCTACACACTCAGAGTTATGTCAGATTGAGCTGCATCACATCCACGGCTGAGAACACTGAAGAACAGAGCTAAGCTGAAGTCTGGAGTGACTGATAAACACAGATCTGTATGGAAGAGAAGCAGGAGCTGAAGGATTCACTTCATCACACACAGACACGCACACAAACACACACACATGCACACACGCACACAAACACACACGCACACAAACACATGCACACACGCACACACACACACACACACACACAAACATACACA
>NW_015776148.1:0-915 GCF_001515625.1 Sinocyclocheilus rhinocerous | reverse complement strand
GATTGGGGTTTAGTGTTTTAGCAATTCAGAAAAACTGTAAATAGAAAACAGCTCTTTTAAATTCTAATAATATTTAACAAATTTTGGTCAATTTTTGGTCAAATAAATGCAGTCTTGGTGATCATAAGAGACAAAAACATTAAAAATAATTCTTACAGACCCACAACTTTTGAACAGGTATTCAAAAGCAGCTTCTGATTTTTATGAAATATTTATATAAGATGAGATGTAAAAAGATAATCAGATATCTAAAATCATAAGATAAAATAAATCATATTTTAGCAGAGCAGAATGCCAGACATGGGGGTGTCACACAAATATATATATATAAATCAGTTGATGGTTGCCTTAGAGACACATTGATTTCCCTGTGCCAATTTAAGATTATCTGGAATGTGAGATACAGGAAAGTCAGATAATCTATAAACATCATAACTTCATAAGGCATCATAACATCATAAGGCAATTTGGTAAAACTTTCAAGACTGACTTAATGATCTACATCGGCCATGCGTAACTCTTGATTCATGTACATGCCTATGCCCTCAATTATGGGATTAAATAATTCAATTATATTTATAAAGTGTCCTAAATGTGCATAAGTACAATGATTAAAATCATGCTCATGTCACAGGTTGCTAATGTTGAATGCGATACCCGGTACTTGATTGACAACTGGCATTTAGCTGTGAAGAAACAGCCTTTTCAGGCAGGCAGCGCGGAACGAAGCGCAATGACCGTGGTGGGTTTTTTTTTTTGTTTGTTTTGTTTTTTTTTGCGCCCATCTGAGAGTGCTTTTACAGTTGAGCCCTGGCCCTTTGTACTAATTAACCTGTCTAATGGGTTCAGCAAGTTCCCACTTCCACACTCGATGGAGTCCGTTCAGAGTTCTGTTATTTTAATAACACGCCAGGA